>NW_018248683.1:0-1144 GCF_001263595.1 Phalaenopsis equestris
TTTAACTTGAAACATTTTGTTAAAACGATCAAGCACGTCTATTTGTGTCAACTTTATAATTTTTGGAACCAAATAAATCTTGTTAATAAAAAAGCCTACAAATTATTTATACAAGATGCCTAAGTCTTTTTAGGTCTACCTATACCTTTCGTAACATAAGTCAAATTTAAAGCATCTACTCTCCTAACCGGATCTTCTGATGGTCGACGTTTAATGTGAGCAAACCATCTAAGACAACTCTCTCTAATATTGTCTTCCATTTGAGCTACATTAACCCTTTAATAGATACAATCGTTTTGCATTGTCTTTAAGTATTAAACCATTCATCAACCTAAGCATTCTAATCTCAACAACATTAACTTTAGTTTATGATTCTCTTTGGAAGGCCAACATTCTGCACCATAAAGCGTTGCAGGTTTCACCACTATCGTATAAAATTTTCCTTTAAGTCTAAGCTGTTCTTTTCTAGCACACCTTGATGCATTTCTCCATTTCGGCCATCCAACTTGAATTCTACTTAAACATCCCCATCTATATCACCATGAACAGTAGACCCAAGATATCTAAAATGTTCACGCCCTAATGACTTGATCACCTATTGTTACAGCTCTGCCACTAGATCAACTACTATTAAAATACATTCAATGCATTCAATTTTAGATCTACTCAATTACTCAAATGAAGATCTTTAGACTCTAATGTAGACTTTTATAATTCAAGTTTTTCATGGGTTTTTTTTCTCATTTTATCCACGAGTCTTATTCACAAGAAGGATATCATCAGCGAAAAGCCTGATATGCTTTCATACAAGAAAAAAAAATAATTTGTGAACGAAGTCACGACTTACTAGTTATCAACCAAATTGACAACTTACTAGTTATCAATTAAGTTGACAACTCAGTTTCTTTTAATGAAATGAAACACAGATAGTCTTTAAGCTGATTGATGATGAAATTAGCAAAAAAATTAATTAGTTTTTGATAGAACATAGAAACAAATAAAACAATAAGCAGACAGCCAAATTTCCACAAAATCATATTTCCTATATATAACATATTTTTATCAAAATCGAGAATACTAAGGTAGCCAGTAACAAATTATGTAGAGGCAAACAATGAACAAATTATCAAAATATAAAAAAAAA
>NW_018248684.1:0-389 GCF_001263595.1 Phalaenopsis equestris
TGATAAATTTCTTATTTTTAATAATTGAACATATTTTCAAGTAATATTCCTAACCTCTTAGATGGGTTATTGTTTGTAATATCTCGCTCGGTCGTTCAAACTATTAAATTTGTTAGATTTGTTTGGTCTCATGTTTTTTTTAAATTAAATTTTCTATTTTTCAAAATTTAAATTACATACATATTAAAGTTAATTATTTTCATTTATAAGAAAAAACAACACCTAAGTGCTCCAGTTGTGAGCACATATTTTAGCAGATGATTCGTGATAACCCATATCAAATGCATCTGAAAATTATGGTCGTAGCCAGCGTGCAGAAATAATCAATGCAAAGGTTAGTTTTTTTCCCATAACTGGGTACCTGGTTTCAGCTCCATGGAGCACTCGAC
>NW_018248685.1:0-540 GCF_001263595.1 Phalaenopsis equestris
AAACTAAATATAATCATGTTTGTTATTGAAAACAAATATAAATGAGATTAAAAAACGTGAATCTCTAAAACAACCAGTATAAAACTAACTAATATAACCCTAAAGCTGCCGCAACAACCAACATAAACTATAACTAACGCAGCCAGCCAAGTTCACTAAAACAAAACAAACACGAGCTAACCCAATCCAGATTCAACAGCAACAAATCACATAGCAAACTCAAATTTAACTAATATCTCGACTTATAAACTATTTGGGAAATTGGGACTGAGCCGACTCGGCGCGAGGGCGACGATCGGACGCACATTATATGGCATAAGGTCCCTACCAATTCACCAACAGTAACTACTGTAGAGGCTAGCGCACACAACGCCAAACCTGGGCGCTTCGAAGCTACACAGGCGAGCGTATTGAGATTTTTAACATGTTCATTAAGGATTGTATGGTAAAAAAAATAAAAAAAATAAGTTTATAAAAATCAGATTGGACATCGAACTGGATAAGTAAATGATCAAAGGTTTAATGGTTTAGTCAGAGTAG
>NW_018248686.1:0-626 GCF_001263595.1 Phalaenopsis equestris
CAATAGCACACGGTAAAGTGAAACTACCAGGATCTCCTAATTTTTTAGGAAGCTTCTTTCGAATAATTGCACTACACTCTTTACTAAGTGTAACAATTTTGTTATCCGTAAACTTCCTTTTCTTGTTCAGAATATCTTTCTTAAATTTCACATAATTTGGCATTTGTGGCATTTGCTCTAAAGCTATTTGCTCTAAAGTTTCTACGAAGGGAATGTTTACTGTTAACTTCTTAAGAATTTCTAAAAATTTGGAAAATTATTTATTCTATTTGTGTTGCTTCAATTATTGAGGAAACGGTGGTGGAGGTTTCTCCACAGTAATTTTCATTGGTGTAAATGGATACTCTACATCTGGGTACTCATGATCCTTTTTTTTTCAGTGTCCACTTTCTCTTTTTCAATTTCCATTTCTTTTTGCACCCTTGTTTCAAATTCTTTTCCACTTCGTAATTGTATCACTTTGATTTGTTCTTTTCCTTGATCTTTAGGATTTGGTTCCACAGTACTCGGAAAATTTCCTAATATTCGGTTACTAAGCGCAGTTGCGATATGCCCTAATTGATTTTCAATATTCTTAATAGCAGTTCCTTAATTTTGTAATTGATTTCCTTGAATTTGTACTTGAT
>NW_018248686.1:1037-7551 GCF_001263595.1 Phalaenopsis equestris
AAGCTAACATAGATATTGCATCAAAATCATGGATACTAGCTACTCTTTTATAATTTACCCGCTCAGAGGGCCATTGAAAATCGTTGGTTCTCTTTTATTAATGAATAAGCCTCATCAAAAGGTTTTGACATTAACGAACCACCAGCCGTAACATCTATAATCGATCTAAGTGATCCCACTAATCCATTATAAAATGTTTGAATTATCAACCAATCTAAAATTGAATGATGAGGGAATTTCCTAAGAAGATCTTTAAATCTCTCTCAAGTTTCGTCTATTGACTCTCCATCAATCTGTCAGAATGATGTTATGTCATTTCTAGGTTTAGCAGTTTTGGAAGGAGGGAAATATTTGGATAGAAATTTCTGCGAAAGTTCTCCCCAAGTTCTAATAGATCCTGGTGCTAACGAATTTAACCACATCTTAGCCTTATCCCTCAGTGAAAAAGGAAAAAGTCTAAGTCTAACAACATCGTTTCAGACTCTGTCATATTTAAAGGTAGCACACAGTTCTTAAAAACTAGCGAGGTGTAAGTTTGGATCTTCATTTGGTATACCTCTGTGTTTTGTACCATTTGGATAATAGCAGGTTTAAGCTCAAATGAATTAGCAGCTATATCAGGATTTTGGATAGATAAGTGAATTTCATCTATTGTAAGGTTTGCATAATCTCGTAGGGGTCTAGGTTGGTGTTCATTCTCTATTCCTTGACTGTTCATATTGTTTTCCACTGTATCAGAACTTCTAGGTTCTCTTCTCAATCTTCTAATCTTTCTAACAATGCATTCTAATTCCGAATCGTAGGGTATAAGATTTTCAGGTCCAAATTTACGCATACAATTTGAAATCAGTACACATTAAAAAAATAAACTAAGTATGAAAATAAGTTGCAATTCAAGTAAAAATTTTCTAGCAAATCCTAATTTGTCCGTTACACTAATTATGATTTTTGTTTACTCACTCCCCGACAACTGTGCCTAAAACTTGACCGCGACTTTTTATATGCTTAAAAATATAAGATAAATATGAACATAATAAATATTCAATAATTATAAAGTCACACTTATCAATGCAAGTATACGTATCGCTCAAGTAATATAGGGCTCTAATGGAGTCCTAGATATCAATCTCACAGGGAGTAAGATTAGACCTAGGAACTAAGACTTTAGAAAAGAAATACTTTAATCACAACAACAAAGTTCAATTTGCATATCTGTCACTAATAAGAAATTTAAAAAAAATATGTAATTTTAATAACTATTAAATAACTAAATATACTAATGAAGGTTCAAATGTGATATTCAATATATAAGAAAACATCCTTCTCCTTGTCAAGAAATTATAGTGAATGGATAAAGTGAATTAGTTCAAATTATATGCCAAATAGGAGCATACCTATTCCTTACCCTTTGGCCCATGAATAAAGAACATTGACTAATCCTACGCTTGTTTACTGAATCTGCGGCTAGGCTGGGGGGATAGCGGCTCCCACTAGGAGCTCCCACGTTCCCCTTGTCAGAGGGCTAACATCTACACTTCAGCACCCAAACAATAGGACCAAATTGTGGATTTTATTATGTCACTCTAAAATCTCCAATTCTAATCCCGAAAATATTATTTCCCTATTTATTTGGACCCAACTTCCAAGGGTTTTGACCTCCCTAAATCTTGGATATAATTTTCACTTTAGTTGTAAAACTCAACATATTGTAACAAATCAATTGACTAGATTGAAAGTAAATTAAGATCGAAGTGAAAAGATCATCACAATTTATTTAATATTTTCATGGCTTCACCAATTCAAATCACCATTTCACAAATCTCAAGACAAGGAGAAAGACAAAGAAAACTACTCAGATCTCATGGGAAAAACACAACAGAAGTCGGAATTCATATATAAAATTAAACCCATACAAACTACAATAATAAATAAACTTATCTCTAATTTCTCCCCAAGAAAACTCCTCGAAGTTCCTCTAAATCTCTTACTTTCTTTACAGCACACAGAATTCTTTTTCGAAGCAGTAAAGAGGAAGAAATCTCTCACTTTCCCTCCACTCTTACAATCTCTTAAAGAATTCCTCATAATTTTTACACTCTAGCAAACACTAATGGAACCTTTTTAACCTCCAGCAACTCTCTTCTCTTCCTAGCTCTCTACAATTTTTGGGCAAAATCTTCTTTTAAAGTTGTGGATGAGTTTTTTCAAGAGTTGGCTAAGCATCCCTTCAAAATTTGGCCTTATCCAAAGCCTGATTGGGTATAACTACCGAGCGTACCGTCAGCGACTTCGAGGGCGCCGTCGGCGGACCTTCTTAATGAATTAGTTCTATAGTCTCGGAAAAATCTCACCGTTGCTAGGTCGATGGCGCCGTTGGCGCCCTAGTTCAACTCTTCACATTTTGGACCTTTTCGCTCCAAATTCGCTCCTTTTTGCATCTTTTTGCTCCAATGACCCTAATTCATTAATCTTGCAACAAAACATCAAAAATTCCTTTCTTTAAAGTGCAATATCATCAAAAATAGTATAAAATATGTATGAAAATCTCAACATATTTTCCTTGGGTCAGCTTCTTCATCAGACTCTTAAATATTTTAGGTATATCTTCATCCTTGAAAGAATACACAGTTTTCTGTAGCTCCGACAGGGATATTCTTTTACACCCTGTTTGACGTGATCCCTCTTGAGGTGGCCACTGGTTGGATTGACTATTCTGTTTTTTTGAGTACTGTGATGAAGACTGGCGATGCTCTTCTTCATATATCTTTATCGGTTGCTTTCCTTTGTCGACATTCGCTACTACTCCTGATTTCTTCTCGAACACTTTGGTCACCTTAGCCCTTTCATGTGGCTTCATGTGCTTTTTTTCTTCTTGAAGACTGCTAGCTTTACTGAGTAGCTTCTTGCAGGACTTGATGGTGAGTTAGCATGAAAGCTACTGGCCCATTAATGCTCTTGAGTAGAATTTCAATCGTATAATGTTCATGTAGCTGAGGTTCGCATTTCATGCTAAGGTTTCTCCACCTCAAAATATAGTCTACCAAAGTTTTGCTAGAATTTTGCTTTTCTATCATGAGCTCTCTGATAGACACATGGTGTTGTGCCCAGGCAAACCTTTTCACAAACAGTTGTTCCAATTTAGAAAATGTTTTAACTGACCCGTTGGGCAAGTCAGCGTACCACAGTTGAAAGCAATTTGTCACAAGCTGCTAACGAATTGCTGACAGAGTAGAGCTTTGTTATTCCTCGTGTTGCCACTGCTGGCTCAGAATCGTGTTATATGTTGTCTTGAATTTCCAGTCTCACTGAATATCTTGAAGTTTGGGGCCACAAAACCCTTGGGGAAAGGCACAGCATTGAACTCCTCTGGGTAAGGTCTACCCTTTAAAATTGATGCACCGCCCTTGAATTAGGCTAAGGCATCCCGCACTTATTCAACCAATTGCTTGAACTCGTTTTCTGGCATGGCACTTGATAGAAAATCTTTCTTTGGTTGCTCATCTTTGTTTGCTGAAGTAGCCTCTCTTCTTTCATCTATAATGTGTATAATTTTTGGCTAATTAATCTCTGGAGAAGCCAATTGCGGTGCTTGTGATTGCCCCTGAATGGTGGCCATGGCGATGATAGCTGTAGTCATTTCTTCTATTCTTTTCTCTAGTAGACTAACTTGCTCATCCCTTAAGAGGATAACCCTACGCACCTCATCTACGGTGTTCTCTTTGGTGTGAGGTTGAGCCTCGCGCGCTTATGTGGTTGATCTAGTTTCGATCACATGGACATCCATGAAATCCTCCTCCAAGTAATCATTGTAATCAAAATTTTCATTGTCTCTATCGACGGAAACTCCATGTTCTTGAACTAACTCGGAAATCTCGATCCTGAGTTTCTCAATTTTCTCCTCAATTATCAATTCCTTGATCGCTTTAAGATCTGGAGGAATCTAATGGACATCCTCTATTTTTTCCTCCATCTTGCTGGCTATTGTCGCGATGATGTCAAATATTTCAATGATGTCAGATATTTCAGATCTTGGCTTCATTTCTTGTCCCGCGGGCTCACTGTACTGTATCGGTGCGACGACCTTCGGTACCCATACCTTTTTCTTTTTCAACAATGATGTCTCAGGATGAAGTGTCTTAGTAGAAACATCAGTACGTCGAGGAAAAGTATGCTCCTTGTGGTGTAGACCGACTACAGTGTCAGATAAGCATCTTGTCTTTGCCTTTGGGATTGTAGGATTGTCTCCATAATGGGTGACGGGTAAGATCTTTGGACCCGGTCTTGACTTAACCGGTCGACAACCCGCTGTCTTGGTGGCAGTGTAATCAGTAGTAATCACTGCGGGATCAACTATGTTTCCTAAATGAAACCAAACAGGGATGCTGGTAGTTGGCACTCCAGCTATCTTGTGGGACTGTCTGGCAGATTTGACGCCCTTCAAAACTTCCTTCTTGATGCGAGGATAAATTGCATCTCCCACTCGTTTAAGTAACTCGCTAACCAAAAATCCTTCTTTGGTAGCAAGCCTTCTAAAAACTGCACTAACTCGAGAGATAGGAGTGAACATCTTTCTCTCCTCACCGTGTCTATGAAGTGACGGTAATGCGGCAGCGAACCCTCCGGTAATCTCACATCCCTTTGGATCCGAATATACTTCCTTGCAGGAGTGGACAAATTTATGGTAATACTTCATCAACTTGATGAGGCTCCTCCTCAATAGGTGTCTCCTTAGGAGTCTGGGCTTTAATGGCCCTCTGAACTTTTTTCTTACGATTCCTCCTTTGAGTTCGGGTCAGCGGAAAAATCTTCAAAATTGATCTGATTTCAAATACAGGTGGTGGGATAGTTAATCCCTCAGTCGGATCCTCAGTAATCATCACTTCTTTCGCCTTAGCACCATCGGGGCTAGTAGGTTTGGTGGGTAACGCGAGGGTAGTAGTTTTATACTTCTTGCAAGAAGGGAAGTCTTGAAGGCAGTTCAGGTTGAGTTTTGCAGACGATTCTTGTATTTCTGGAGCGGCAATCTTCATTACCACAAACGGGGCTTTCTCGAGGATGACCTCGAGATCTTTGAACCCGGCTCCAAATTTTATGGTAGGAGCGAGGTTACGGGCTTCATGGTTCATTGGTAGGTTGCCAGAAAAGTTCAGCGTTGGGGTTGGGTAAGCTATTGCAGCAGACTTGAAAACAGAAAGTTTTAGGGTTAGCTATATGGCCAAAAACCTCATAATTTTTAGTGCAAGCACTGAAAGTAGAGGTTAATTTGTAGACGGGCAGGTCTTAATTTATGGTTATTTAAAAATCTTATTTAATAAAAAGAGTGAAATTTATAAAATTTAATTAATATAAGAAAATTTTGAAGTGCGCGCAGCACAACACGATTTGGTTTAATTTGCAGAATAGCAAATCAAATTTGGAAGGGGAATGTGAAGTATTTTAGGACCCAATGAGGGACCCATTAAAGGGCAGAAAATACCCAGGTGAAACTAGTCCACTGACACACGTATTAGGGGGTATGACCCCACATGAAAATTTGAAGTCCTTAGTGGCCTTCTGAACCCCTCTGTTCAAAGATGGTTGAACAGCTAGCCTTGAAGTCCAAGGAGTTGACCGTACATTCCCAAGATAAAAATGGGTAAAGTATGCCAACAGAAGAAGGGTAATTTGGTTCAAGAGGGACATGAACACATTACCGATGTGTGAATATAATATTTCTCGATTTGTATGGAGAGAAAAGCTTGTCCCCAGCGGACTCGCCAGAAGCTGTCGACTTGGTTAGAGTTGCCCGTCAGAAGCTGTCGATTACCGGAATTGAAATCCTGTCGCCCGCTTCAAAAAGATGTTTTAATTTACATATATATTTATTTTAGAAAAATATGAAATCAAATTGACCCAATATTTTTCATAGTTTAAATGAAAGAGCATTGTACCTCAAATTTTACATCTATCCCGAAGGATAAACACAGAACTTGAGGATGAGGCTCGATAAAATAAACTAAGGAATATATGACATCCGTTTCGTCTACAAAACCTTTATATTTGCTGACAAGTTTGCCTATTTAATATAAAAAATTAAATAGAATTTATATTAAGCTGGGTTCAGACATGCTTCCTATAAGGGCAAGCCCCTATAGTTAATTACATCTTAAATGACCAAAGTCACCTAAGAAGACTCTCGATAAAAATCAGGAAATGTTATCTTCAAGGAGTTTCAAAGGGTAGGACTTTTCAATGAGATCGGACGTAGAGGTATGAAAGAGGAATGGTTGAAATTTGGAACATTTTGTTGTAGAATCCAAAGGAGGAAGAGCTAGGGGATGTCATTGATATAAAGGAGAATCTCGGTGACTTCCAAAGCTATCCTAATGTTTAGCTTCATTTCTAAGGAGAAATATTTAGGTGTTTCATCCTGCCAATTTTTATTAGCTAGGACTTACATCCATATGAAACTATCACACAAATAGCCTGGAAGATGTGAGAATTTAGGTCGTGACAAACGACAATCTCGGAATCC
>NW_018248686.1:9648-11155 GCF_001263595.1 Phalaenopsis equestris
GCCTTTAAAAATCATTTTTAAGCTTTAAAATTTAATATCTTTGTTTAGAAAACTAGAAAAAATATTATAATTGTTCCTAAGTTCTTAGGAAGCAATTTAGAACATTTCCATGCATTTTATTATTTTTGTGATTTTTAGGGATTTTTAAATATTTAAATATTTAAAATAGGCTAAAAAATCAAGTTTTTATTTAAAATATCATTTTATTATTAGAAAATATCCCTGATCACAGAAAACTCAAAAAATAAGTTTTTATAATTTTTTAGGTTATATTTTGATGTTTAAAAATCATTTAAATGCCAAAAATGATGTTTATCTTTAAAAATCAACTTAAGTTATCAAATGAACTCAAAATATTTTGAGTTTTTATGACGAGTTCTTTGGATCAAAAATAATAGTGGAGATAAAAAATCAAGTCATTTAAATATTTATATCTTTCAAAATCAATTATCTTAGTGATTTAGTGTTTATGAAAATTAAGTACATTTTAAATGACTTGACCTGCAAAATTATTTCAAAAAGTTTCTCTGGTCATGGTGGACCTTTCAAAAATGTCTTGGAATTTTCTAATCAACATGCTAATTTTAATGATTATTTTAAGAAAATAATGCACATAAACTTGGAAAATGTGATCCTCTGTCTAGGGACCTCCTCTGACTTTGGAAAAATCAGAGAATGTTCTCTTTGACAGAGGCTACAATATGCCAAAAATTCAAGCTATGATGATGAGTCTACATGCATGGAGAATCAAAAGATTCAAATCAAAATTTAATTAATTAAAGATAAAATATTCATCAAATGGACTTGAAATTTTTTCCACATTGTTCTTCTCCGTTCATTGAGAAAGAGGGTATTTTTATTTTATTTTTGTGATTTTTCTACATAAAGTTATGGATTTTTGAAGTTAAGGGAGTTTAAATAAATAGAATAGCCCTATTTTTCTACTTATCCACATGGTGGCTCTGAAGCTCCACGCGGCGCGTTCCCATTTGAAGCCGCCATCCATGCCAAAATCCACACATCCCGTTGTTTGTGTAAAGAAGCACTGTCCGGTTTCATCTTGGCCGTCCATTCGATACACGTTTGAATAAACGGCTCCCCGTCATTATCCCCGATAGAGTGACCCCGTGACCGTCCACACTAAAACTCTAAGAATTGATCCTATGGACTCGTCTAAGTGTGACGAACACATCCATACGGTACTCATGGAATTAAGCCATGAAATCAACTCAACACAAATGGAGAGTTCAAATAGGCTTGGGAGGGAGAGAAGTTTAATACCTTTGCTCTGAGAAGTGAAGCTTCAATCAGAGGGTCTTGGCACGTTCGTTGGGGTCCAATGAGGCTAGGTAAGAAAATTTTAGCACTTCATTTAACGGCCATAGAGGTGGCCTTTTATAAAAATGGGGTTATGATGGTTGTCATGTCCAATTAAGGGGGTGTAATGTGGTGCTTAGGTGGAGGGCAAAGGAGCTCTACAATTCAATTTGGCTGAGGTGGCCTATAG
>NW_018248686.1:11190-30740 GCF_001263595.1 Phalaenopsis equestris
AATTTGGCTGAGCTGGCCTCTAGGTTTGATTTGGGTGAAGCTCCACGGGGGTGGCTCTTGGTTTGGCCATTTTCAGGTGCTCAGGCCATCCAAAGGAATCTATCACAACAATTTAATGCAAATGTGTTTTGATTTGGCAAGGATATCTTAAGCATGTGTATTTTTGGGAAAAAGATCCCTTAATTTTGGGGACCTTTGGTCTATGACTTAGTTTAGGTGGTTATATGGGTTTTGGCTCAGTCTTAGGGGTCAAGTAATGGCTGAGGTGGAGTTAATTTGGTTGCTTTAGGGTGGTTATGTCACATTTAGTGCATGAGTTCATGTGGGTGCAAATGACCAAGGCTTGGGTTTGGTCTAAACTAGCCATGTCAATTGGCCCAAATAAATGTTTCATTTGGTGTGGATGATCAAAATGAACAACTTTGGTGAAGTATGGAAGTGGTTTTGAGCTCAATTGAAGGGTCAATTGGAGGGAATTTTGAATCCTAATCAATTTGGTTATGTTGGGCTAGGCTTTGGTATAGCTTGAGCTAGCCTTGGGCTAACTCCAAATTGATTGTATTAAATGGTCAATAGGGACCCCATGACGAGTTTTCAACATTAATTTGATGCCAATTTGGGGGTTAAGGCAAACAATAGGATAAAATTTGAGGACTTAGCCAATTTGGGGCTAAATTTGGGAATTTTAGATTTAGGCCAAAATAAAATAAATTTGAGGCTTCATCAAGGCCAATTGATGGTTGATATTGATGTGTAGGAATGACATAAAGATTTTGCAACATTCATTGGGCCAATTGACTAGGCTATGGGTCCAATTTGGTGAGATTAGGTCATGTGACCAAAATTGGAGGTTTGACCTATACCAAAATTGGGCTCAAATCATGGGCCAATTAAGCTTGGATTTGGTCTAGTTTGGCTATATCAAAAGTGAATTTGAGTTTAGAATTGAAATAGAGGTCAATTGAGATCAAATTGATGGACATTTCAGTTGAATTCGGGAAAATTTGGGCCTTTAAAAGGCAATTTGGGGTGTTTTGATCAAAGATGGTCAAATTGGCCAAATTGGGTTAGTTGATAGTTAAAAAAAATTAAATTGGGAATATTTGGGATGTTCTATGAATTTTTGGGATTTTTTGGAATTTTTGGAATTTTGGGCCAAAGAGGGGTATTTTGGTAATTTGGCCAATTTGGGGATTTTGGGTAATTTGGGTGTTTTGAAGGTATGTGAAATGATTTTTGAACAAGTTTGGCTATTTAGGCTCGATTTGGAGATTTTGGCCAAATTTGGGGTTCCAAGGGTATGTAAGTAGTTTGGGGAATCTAGGGGCAAAAGGCTAGGTTGGGAATCTTAGTATAGTTGGAGTACCAACCACCATTAATAAGCCATGGACCAATAGAAACCCCATTTTGGGTCCTCTATGTAGTGGTCTTAGCTAAACGTTAGCCTAGGGCTAATGGGTTTAGGGAACCACCTACATGAGTCTCCCAAAAGTATTAAGGGACTAAAGCCTAGAAGTTCTGGGGTTTAGTGTAATGAGTGAGTGTGAGTGGAAACAAGTGCCTTAGTCCTAGAATAACACCCAGGTTCAACCCTAAGGTCCAGTAGTCCTAAGGGTGACCCATCAATTTTCAAAATTTTTAAATTAAAGTAAAATGCACTATTTGCCTAAGTAAATCACCCCTAAATTGTCTCATTTAAAATTTCTAATGGAGAGGATTCCTTGTCTAGTTCTCTAAGAATAGTCAATAGGAAAGTCCTATGGCAAGACCTTAAGCTACTAAAGAGGAAAAACTGAACCTCAACCAAAAGTGAGGTTAACAAGGAGTATCTATGCCTTTTCTAAAATAAGCTTTTGAATTCCTCCAAAGAAGATGTGTTTATATTTTTCAAGATTTTTTATATTTTTTATATCTTGTCATTTTATTTGTTCATTATATAAAGGAATTCAAGTTCTTCCTTCAGTATTTATTATGTCTATAGGATGTTCTCCTTGTTTATTACTATAATGAATACTTTTTTTCCAAATAAATATTGGCATTTCAAAGCGATCCTTAGATCCTTAGATCCTAAGGATAGTTTTCCTTTCGTTATTCTATTATAGGCTTCTTCAGAAAATGTAATATGTCTTTTGTATTCGATATTATTATCATTAATTATATCATATTCAAGGTTTTTTAACATTAATCAGAATATATGCATTCATTTATTTCTTGATCATATTAAATAATGTTTATAAGATTTTCATCAGTATCAGCTAATTCGTATATTTTTTCTTTGATGTCTATTTCTGATAAATCAAAAATAGGTTGAGGATTGGAGTCATTTATTATTGAAATGGATTTTACATGACTTAATTTAGTTTTCTAAGGACAATTATTTGCATAATGTCCTTCTTGTTTCCATATCCAACATTTATTACTTTTAATTTGTTTATTTTTTGAATTTTTTTTCTTCTAAAGGTTCTTTCCTCAGGATTATAATATCTTTTATTTATTTTTCTAAAGAATTTTTTCTTTTTTTTTTGCAGAACACTCATGGGTGTTATGTAAAGAACGTCCCCATTGTTGAGGAATTAAGTCAGTTTTTGCACAACACAGAGATTGCTTATATTCCTTTTTTTTCTTGTTTAAATCAACTTGTTCACATGCTTTAGCTAATTTTTCTAAGGCAAAGTGTATTTAACTTTCTAAACAGGTATCCTTAGGATATATTGCTAAACATTTTTAAATTATAATTATATATTGCTAAACTATTTTCTATTACCCATTTGTCTATTATTTCATTTATATTTTTAGAGCAATCAAAATTTAAATAGACTCTGTGACCACCAATAGGTTCTGGTATATTATCAAGTTGTTTTTGTTTATTTTTAATTAATTTATTAGTAGATCTTAGACTTGAAATTAATTTAATACTAACACTAGGAGGTAATTGGTTAGAATGAGAGATAGTATTTGCATTAATTTGATCAGAGCTAGTGCTGGCTTCATTTGAGATAGGAATTGGAATATCTATAGAAGGATAGTTTATTGGATTATTCAAAAATTGATATTCTGTCAAACTATTGATTAAGTCTTTAATTTCATTTTTAGAAGAAGAAGGTTCTTCGACATTGATGACTTCATTTAATTGAATAGAACATTGAATGTTTCTTTGGATATTTGTCCATCCCAGAATTTCAGGGTTAGAATAAAATTTTTCTAAATTACAAACTATATTACTATTTCAAATTTGTTGATTTTGTATTATTCTTATTCCTAACTCGTGTATATAAGGAGAGCTTTCAATATTTGTGAGTTTTTTATATCAAATTTAAATTATATTTTTAAATAATTTAATCTTTTCCAATTTATTTTAATTTAGTTCCATAAATTAATGAGTTGTTCATTAGTTATGATTTCAGAATATAATCCTAATCTCAGTTGATGTTTTAAAATCATGTAGCTTATAACAATCCATTCGTTAGAATTTCCTAGAGGAGATTTTATATGAAACATTTATTCTTTTTTAAGGATTTATATTGATTATTTTTAATATTTATCTGTAATAACTCACAAATATGATTAAATTTATTTTCAAGCTATGATTTATTTATTATTAGTCAACATCTAGCTTGTTTCCTATATCCTCTATAAAATTGCCAAATAATAATTTTATTTTCAACTCTTTTTTTTCTTTCATCTGAGTTTTACATGAAGGGAAATTTCATTCATAAGAGTAATTTTCTGTACATAAGCACACTTTATGGTTGGGGCATTTATATATAATACCTTGTCCTTTATGATTTTCTTTATATTTTCTCTATTCTTAATGAATTTATTTTAAAGCTTCAGAATAATATGAAGATGTCCTAGTTAGAGCGACAGGCTCTGATACCATTTTAATTCGAGGACTTTTGTCACTCATTTGACTATTATATTCATTAACATTTTCTTTTATTTCTTCTAAACTTTCTTGAATATTTTTGAATTCCATCTCTATATTTTTAAATTCTTTCTTTTTAAAATTCATTTGTTTAACAAGATCTTCTTCTTCAATATATTTGCAAGGTTTCTTAACCAAGAGGGTCCATTACGGTTCCTTCTTACGTATGATAAAAATATTATATTAAGTTATTTATTCTTATCCTAGAGTTTGATCCATACACTCCAGTTCATTTCATATTTTTCCTCCTGGATTTCTAAAGAAAATAAGAGCTCGACAAGATCATTGATCTATTTAGACCACAACTCTACATGATTATTTTAGAGATACAAAACACAACTTTAGTTTTGTTTCCTACGCTAAGCGTAACTAGGATAAAAATATGTAACAAAACATAATATATTTATCAATCATAAAAACAGAAAAAAAACAAATCTTACATGCTTAAGAGAAAATTCTTGCAGACATCTTGAAGAAGAAGTCTATAATTTAGACGAAGTGGCTAGCACACATTAATTTATAGAAAAGAAAGAGATAAGTGAAAGAGGAGGGGTGGAAGACGCTGCCTTCAATTGAAGGAATTACTTCATTATATAGATCTTTTAAGTGCTCTAAATCGTCATGGCTGGTGATTATTTCTTAACAATTGAGCAATTTTTAGTCCCTTTGTACATCATCATTTTCTTTATTTCTGAGTGGGTCCTAAAAATATGCTTCACTTTGACTTATTTTCTGCAATATCAGATACGTGCTTGGGTAAAAGTTTAAGAAGATTTTCATCTTCTAAATAAATCATTCCTATCATTCCATATTTATATAATTCAAATATAATTTTTTGATCAAAATTTCCATATATATGTGACTTAATAATTTCCAAGTGAATGAAAGTATCTGAGAATAAATTCTTTCGCTATATAAAGAATTTTTTTGCCATTCATTAGCAATTTCTATAATATTCTGTTTAGGACTCATGTTCTTATTTTCCAGTATTTTTGCATAAGAAAGTTCATAATTAGAGGAAGTTGGTACTTCTTTAGAAATTTTTAGCTTATTTAATGCTTTTCTTCTTCAGAGGAATATTCTTCTTTTACAGTTTTTAAATTAGAAAAATCTCTCATTTTTTTTAATCAGACACAAATATTAATTCTTCTTCTTTGATTTCCCCTCTAAGGTAATCTCTAACTTTTATAGATTCTTTCATAATTCGTATGCCATAAGATATTTCACATTCAAACTTCCATATATGTAATTCCAATACTTCGAGAGAGTTTGCTAGGTCTAGATTGGACTTTATGACTTATTTTAAATTTGTATCATATTAATTCCATATTTTCATCTTGTGACAAATTTATTTCTTTCATAATTCACGAGATAAAATGTCAGCTACAGCTTTTTTACTTCCTTCTATATATTATAGTTCAAAAGAGTAAGCAAAAAACTAAGTTTGTCATATAATTAATCATTGGTAAAGAATCTATAATTTTTTCGTTAATAAAAGATATAGGTGTTTTGTTATAAGTTCTAATTAAAAAGGTTTCATTAAAAAATATTTCAAAATTTTTAATAGCTTTTTTAATTTCTAAATGTTCCTTTTCGTTAATATAATAATTCTGTTCAGTGCGAGTATACATACCTGAGCCGTATTTTCAGAGTTCTTTCTCATTTATTCGTGCTTTAAGAACAACTCCCCATGTAATCTCTAAACTATCAATTTCTATAATTAAATAATCTCCTCGTATTGGCAAATGAAATTTGGGTAGATTTTTACATAATTTTTTTATTTCTTGTAAGGTATTTTGATCTTTTTTCTTCCCAATTCCATGACATATTTTTTCTCAACTTTTTCTGAAGAGAAGCTCTAAATTTTGCTAAGTTTTTTTTAAAAAAACTTCTGCATAATTAATACATCCTAGGAATCATTGCAAATCATTTTTATTGTTTGTATCCTTAAAATAATTTATTTTTTTAGGATATGATCTTGTAATTCTATGGCTCTTTTATCTATTATTAATCCAAAAAATCTATAGTGTTTGTGATACAAAAATACTTTTTTCTCACTTAATGTTATTCCATGTTTCTTAGCTTTGTGAGATAACAAAGTAAAATGCTTTAGGTGTTGAGTAATGTTTTCACTGAATATTAGTATATCATCTACATAAATTAAACAAAAATGAGAGAAGCCAGAGAATATGTTATCCATTCTCCTTTGAAATATTTTTGGGGCAATTTTACGACAGAATGGTGTAACATTCCACGGACAGTGACCATGCGGAGTACTAAACGTTATAATTTCTTTACTATTTTGATGCACCATAATTTGCCATAAACCAGATTTGCAATCTAATTTTGAAAACCATTTGGCAGTTGTAATATGATTTATCAGTACTTCTTTATTAGGTAAGAAGTATCCATCAAATTTTTTTTTTTCATTGAGTTTTTTTTTATAATTTATTACCATTTGAGCTCTTCCTCTAAGTTGTTCAGCATGATTTCTAATCAAAAAGACAGTGCTGCTATACGGACTTTTGCTTGGTTCTATTAATATTAGTTTTATAAGTTCTTGTATTTGAATTTGGAATTCATTTTTATCTTCTATAGTATATTTTATTGGTCTTACACTAATAATGAGATTGGGATTGATTGGTTCTATAATTGCTACAAGTTCATCTTTTCTCTCTTTTCTCTAGAGTTCTAGAGATTTTCTGGGAAAGATTGATTGAATAGAGATGATGAAAATTCTTAAAGTTTTCTAAATTTTGGATTTGTAATTTTATATATTCTTGAATCTGAATTAAATAAATGAGGATATTTTGCTTGGACATTTTGATTTTATGTCTCATCTAGTGGATAATCACCATGCTGACTGCGAACGTCTGGCAGTGTTATGTGATATTTTCGAAAATGAAATAATGGGCATTATAATTCATTATTTAAGGAATTAATTTGGGTGATTTTTTTTTTTTGAGTTTGTATAAATGATGAGAAGGTTTTGAAGAAATTGTTTCCTAGGATAAAGTCAGGTCTTTTGTCAGTTAGACACCATAATTTTGTGATTTTTATTATTGTGGAGTCTATTAAAAGTAATTGATTCTTTGAGAGCTCGTTAATGGTTCTAAGACCATTAAAGGGCTCTAATAAGAGATATTCTTTTTGTGTTTCTATATGTGCTGGAATCATTAATTTTTTGCATACAGTTATATCACTACAAGTATCACATAAAGCGTGTATTAGAATAAGTTCATATGTAGGAATATATAATTCTACATTTATGTAACAATGATATTTCACAATTCTTTGTATAAAGTTATTGATCTACAAATCCTAGTCACAAGAATCACTCCAAACCACTTTTTTATAAAATTTTTAATTATATTTTAATTATTATAACCATTTTAGTGGAAAACAATTAAATGGTTAAGTCTCCAAAATCTCATTTTTATTGGAAAATAGACTTTAGTGGTTAAATCACTTAAAAATGCTTCCATATTTTTCCAGAGAATTAAAACGTTCAATATCTTTTTGGAGGATCAATTTTTATGATTTTTTAATTATATTTTATTTATTTAATTTTTCATGAGTTTTAATGACTTAAATTAATAAGTTATATTTTAAAACAATTAAATGCAAGTTTCATTTTTCTTATGTTTCTCTAACCATAGTGAACCTGCCAAAACAAAGCTCATAATTTTATAATTTTTATTTTAATTTATATAACTATTTTAAGCAAAGGTTATGACTTAACCTTGGAAATTAGGGTTTACGATGTTAGATGTACTCTATAAATTTAGAAAAATTAGAGGACATTCCCAATTATAAAGAGAATAACCCCTCATAATTTCATCCCATGGTAGTTAATATTTAATTATCTATTGTTTAAATAATTTTTATAGTAATTAATTAATTTAAAAATAAATATAAGCTAAATAATTTGTATTTTTAGTCCACATGATTCTCCTCTTTTCACTAAGCATAAACATATTTTTATTTTATTTTTATGGTTTTTCGACACCAAGTTATGAATTTTAAAGTTTTTGAATTAAATGAATCATTTAAATAGCTAATTTGCTACTAATCCTTGCGACACTGAGTCGTTCCTCGACAGATCTGAAATCCACACGGTGCGCTCTTATTCGAGGTTGCCTTCCACTTCTGCGTTGATTTGTCCTGCGCTTTATGTTTCATCTCCTCGTCTGACTCTTTATCCTCCATCCGATTAATACACACGCAAATGAACATCATCCATTCATCATCCCCATCTAACATAACTTGAGAACTGTTTACACTAAAATGCTTCCATCTCGCTTGATACTCAACCAAATTACTCGTAGTTTGTTCCTATAGCTTCATCTAATAGAGAAGAATACATTCATATGTTTAAATTTTAATGAAAAGCAAGTTAACCTCACAATTTGTGAAACCAGGCACTATTTTAGGGTTAGTGAGCTATGCATTTTACCAAGAGGTGAGATCTCGATTGGGTTAGTTACAGACGTTTGTTGTAACCTTACGAAGCTTCACTAAGCACTAGTTTTAGCTAATGTTGAGTCCAAGCAAGATTTTGATCAAGGGGTGATTCAAGTTTGCTCTATAATTAAGTTAGAGAGCTCAAAATGAAGGTTTTTGATGTGAAGCTTTCTCGTTTGGTCTGAGGAAGCTTTTGGAACAATTACTTCAAAGCTTAGTGGAGTTTGGTGGAGTGAAAGAAAAGGCCCAGGATTTCAAGCTTGAAATTAGGGTTAGGTAGTGGGAGAGATGGCTAAAATTTTATTGGGATGAGCTTAGGAAGGTCTGTGGAGGCTGTGAGAGCAATTTGAAAAGATCTCCCTAAGAAATTGGTAACACTATACCTTTGGCTATCTACCTTTGGCTATGAGAGGGGTTGTTTAAATAGAGGAGGAATTAGGGCTTAATTGACCAATCCATAGGGTGAAGAAGGTTGCTTATGTGGAGGGTTGAGCGGCGCAATTTACCAATGGGAGTGGTCCACATTAGATGGGTGCAATTCAAGCTTGGTCCATGGCGGAGGATTCTTGATTGAAGGGTCCAATTGATCCAAAGAGATGTCATGATTATTTTAGGAAGTGAAATTTGAGGAATTAAATCTATTAAAGGCTTTAATATAATGGAATTTTGACTTAGAGTCAATTTTGGGGCAATAGTCTTGGTCTTGGATTTAGGTTAGGCTAGAGTTTGTATCTAAACTAATTGAGGTTTCAAATTGATCTATAGGAATGTTATGAAGAGTTTAGAATTCAAATTTGAGAGAATTGGATTAGTTATGGGGCCCAATTTGATGAAATTTGATAATATGGTCAAATTGGGGACTTTGGCCCAAACCTGAAATTAGGTTTTGGATGTTGGTTCAATTGGGCTCCAAATTGGTGTAAATTGGGATTAGATAAGTTGATAAAAGCTTTAGATTTCAAATTGGTTGAAATTGAAGTGAGTTTGATTGAAATTGGGATGAATTTGTGGAATTTGGGCTTGTAGGGGTAAAATTGGGATTTTGGTCAAATTGGGCCCATTGGGTGGTTGGGATTGGTTTGGAGGAGGTTCATAATGATTTGGGAGGTTTTGGGAATTTTTTGGACAAGAGGGGCATGTTGGTAATATTGGCAAATTTAGTGGTATTTTAGGAATTTTGGAGAAATTGTGGTTTTTGGTCAATTTGGATGGTTGAAGTGCTCTGGCATGATTTTTGGAGAAAATTTGAGAATTTGGGCGACTTGGAAATTTTGGGTTCCATGGGCAATTTGGTAATTTTGGAGAAGTTTAGGGCTACAAGGCCAAAATTGGGTCTTTAGGTGGAACTAAAATTCATTGAAGATGTCGATCACTAGGTTACCTTATTTGAGCTATGAAACCAAGGGGAAGCTCATTTTGGACCCTTCATGTGTCGGTCCTAGCCACCCTAGCCAAATGGCTAAGAGCTTGGGGACAACCCACATGAGCTTCCAAAAGAGCGAAAGGAAATAGGTTCAATGGGTGCAGTTTCAAAGTATTAAAAAAAGTGGAGAACTGTAATGTGCTTGAGTGTGCAACAGTACTAGGAAAAGTGGAGAACTGTAATGTGCTTGAGTGTGCAACACCAAACCCTAGCCACCCAGGGTTGTCCTAAGTTTATAAGTTCTATGGGGACTCATCCTTGAATCCTCACATGTTGGCCACAACCTTCCAAGTGTTGGAGATTCATGATCATCCATGCTGCTTTCAAAGAGAGCAAGGAAGTGATTTGAATTTCTATGTAGGTGGGCTCCATTTCTAGTCTTCTAGGAAAGTCAAAAGGGAAGTCCTATGGCTAGATCCTAAGCACTAAGAGAAAAGAAAGTCCTCACCAAAATTGAGGTCAGCAAATGGACCACAAGTAGGTGCGGTGTGTTAACCAAACACACCACGTGTATTAGCGTTGACTGAAGAGATCAACAAAACCAACACAGACATTACAAGCCAACATACTTAGAACAAAACATGGAATGAGTGAAGAAAGTTTCCACATCGGAGTATCAGAAGAACCTTCAATTGAAATCAAAGATTACAAAATGCTCATTGAGGATTAACATATGTACCTTTACATCATCAAATTCAGTGGTGGATTTTAAATTTATGTGGTGAGTCATGTTTGTTAATCCTCACAAAAGGCTATTTTATTGATTTATGGAGACAATGATCATGGAAACTGACAACCACAATGAAGATTTAACTTGTTCTGTTTTATTGTTTGATTTTGATTTGATTTTAGTTGGAATTTTAGTTTCAATTTTGACTTTGAGGAAATTTCAATAATTAAGGATAAGGGAAAAGACCAAATCGAGATGGAAAGCACGAGGGCTTGCATTCAACTCAATGATCAATCGAGGAAATGGGTACAACTTTTGGAAGGATAGCACGGGGACTCACATCCAACCTAAGAGGTAGCGAAATCATGGGGAATGTCACATTAGGAAGGAAAACACAAGGACTCACATCTAACCTAAGAGGTGATGAGTGGGGCTGAGATGAGAATCAGATGCCTTACTGAATTTAAGGTGGTCTTAAATTGATCTTGAAGTGCAGAGATTAGAATAGGATGGCTTACTCCATTTAAGGTAGTCTTATACTTATCTCGTGAGATTGGAATCAACTTTTGGGCTATGACTCCAAGATAGGAATTGAAATTTTTGTACCAAACCTGAAAGGATGAGAATTGAAAGCATTACTCTATTTATGGCGGGCTTACATCAAACTCGAAGAGATGAGAATAGGATGCCTTACTCCATTTAAGGTGGTCTTATATTTTTCTTAGAAAGGTGAGAACCAGAATTTGGAATTAAAGTTTGAGTACCAACCCAAGAAAGAGACTAAAAAATTGGGTACTGACTTAAAAAAAGGAGGGAATCACGTAAAGCTTTCCCATAAAATCTATCTCTTATTGCACATGGATTATTAAAGCTACCATGGTCTTTTAGTTTCTGAGGAATTTTCTTCTGAATTATTATGCTAAACTCTTCACTAAGAGCAATAGTTTCATTATCCATAAACTTCTTCTTCTTATTAAGAATATCCTTCATAAACGGCAATAGTTTCATTATCCATAAACTTCTTCTTATTATTAAGAATATCCTTCATAAACTTATGTAGCTCGACATTTGTTCCAGAGCTTCAGGAAATGGAATATTAATTTTTAACTTCTTAAATAGTTCCAGAAACTTTGAAAATTGTTTATCCAATTTATGTTGTCGAAGTCTCTAAGAAAATGGAGGTGTTGGTCATTCTAAATTGATCTTCATTGGAGAAATAGGTTTTTCTATGTTTTAAGAAATATCTTTGTCAGAATTTTCAATTTTTTTCTATCTTTCTCAACTTTAATCTTCATCTGAACTCTCCTCTATAATATTGTTCCACTTCTTAATTGGACAGATTTAACTTGTTCTTTGCTCTAGGCTTTAGATTAAATTCAGTATTAATAGGAAGACTTCCGTGAGGCCTACTGGTAAGGGTGTTAGGAAATTTTCCCAGTTGATTTTCCATATTTCTAATTGGTGCTCCTTAACTTTGTAATTGATTTCCCATATCTAACACCAATTATTCTATAGACAATTTCTTCCCTGTAATTTTTTTTATTTTTATTAAATCTAGGAGGATAAGTTGGTTTATAGTTAGTACTACCCTGGCTGTTCCAGTTTCCTAATGCGTTCGCTTTATTGTTTTCCCATTGTTAGTAAGTTCCACCAAAATTGTTATTCCAATTATAATTATGGTGGTTTTTCTAACCTTGGTTGTAATAGTTAGAATAAGGGTTATTAAGTTTGATTTTAATTGCATTCAAAGTCTCAAATGTTGGAATGTGGGGTTATTTTTAATTGCATTCAAAGTCTCAAATGTTGGAATGTTGGAATCAATCATTTGCCCTATTCATTTATCCAAATGAATTTTCCTCCATCACTTGTGGTGCTAGAGATAAATTCATTCCCAATTGATTTAACTTTCCTGATATTGCAAGTACTAGAGATTTCAACATAGAACAAGCGTTAGAATCATGAACCCAGCTATTCTTTTAGGATTTACCAGTTTAGAAGGCCATTAAAAATTATTCTTAGTCATTTCTTCAATTAAAGAATGTGCTTTATCAAATGGGTGCTTTATCAAATGGTTTAATGGTTTTGACATTAATGATCCACCAGAAGCAGCATCAATAATAGATCTCAGAGGTCATACCGACCCATCATAAAATGTTTGAATTAATAACCAATCTGGCAAAGAATGGTGTGGGCACTTCTTAAGAAGTTCCTTAAAGCACTCCCAAGCCTCATATATTGATTCTCTTTCAAACTGACAAAAATATGTAATATCTTATCTAAGCTCAGCAGTCTTTAATGGTGGAAAATACTTAGCCAAAAATTTCTATGCTTGGTCACTTTAGGATCTAATAAATCAAGGTCCTAATGAGTTTAACCACATTTAAGCTTCATTCCTTAAGAAAAAAGAAAAAAGTCTAAGTCTATTAACATCATTGGAGACACCATTATACTGAAATGTAGCTCAAAGTTCTAAGAAACTTGCAAGATGTAAGTTAGGATCTTCATATGGAGTTCCGCCAAATTGGTTATTTCATACCTACTGAATGATAGAAGTTTTTAATTCACATGTATTAGCTTCTACAATAGGAGTTTGTATACTTCAATGAATTTTATCTATCATAGGGTTAGTATATTCTCTTAATAGTTTTGGTGCATTTTCATCATATTGATTTTCTAAATTATTATGTATAGTATTTGCCAATACTTGGAAATTATGAGTTTTTTTTTATTTTCTAAATTTTCTAATAGTTTGCTCTAACTCAGAATCGTAAGGTGCTAAATCTTTAAATCCTGCACTACACATGCACTTTTTACAGATAAATATTTAAACAAGGAAAACACACTAACTAAAATAGTAAATATATCTTCTTTTTTTAAAAATTTTATTTACAAGAATGTATATAAAAACAACAATATATTTTTGTACAATTAAAAACTAAGATTTTTTTAAGTAAAAAAGGTTTTGTTGCTATGCTTCCCCGACAACGATGCCAAAAACTTGACCCGACTTGCACTTAGGCAAATATTTAATTTCAAAGATACGTCCAAAAGCTTAACCCAATTATATTAGCAACTAAGGTGGCAAATTAAATATTATATAAAGATGATAAAAAGGATTTACAAAATAGAGGTACTAGCAAGTATATGAAACGTTTCAAGTAATATAGGATTTTAAAAAAAAAACCTCAGTATCGATCCCTTGAGTAAAAGCCAAAACTCTTATAAAATTATTAAAAATTTTATTTACAAGAATGTATATAAAAACAACAATATATTTTTGTACAATTAAAAACTAAGATTTTTTTAAGTAAAAAAGGTTTTGTTGCTATGCTTCCCCGACAACGATGCCAAAAACTTGACCCGACTTGCACTTAGGCAAATATTTAATTTCAAAGATACGTCCAAAAGCTTAACCCAATTATATTAGCAACTAAGGTGGCAAATTAAATATTATATAAAGATGATAAAAAGGATTTACAAACAAAATAGAGGTACTGGCAAGTATATGTAACGTTTCAAGTAATATAGGATTTTTAAAAAAAAACCTCAGTATCAATCCCTTGAGTAAAAGCCAAAACTCTTATAAAATTAACTTTAATAAATCCTACCATTAACTGTAGAAAAACTTATATAGGAAATGTTTATAATTTTTTGAGAAATATCTAATCTTATAGTTTTAAAGAAATACTAGCATGCCAAACAAATGTAAATTTAAATGCAAGGCTACTTAAAAAGGGTTTTAAAATGCAAAATTACCTCTAATCTAAACTAATAATGTTTGAAGAGTTCAAATTTGTATAAAACATCCTTCCCCTTGCAATGATTTTATAATTAGTGTAGGAAAATAATTTTAAAATAAAATTAAGGTATTATGCCAAATAGGGGAAATTCTTTTTTTTACCCTCGACCAAGTGTATATAGAACTTTGGCTAATCTAGAGTTTGGTCTCTAAACTGGTGGTTAGGCTGGGAAGATACTAATTGTCACTCTAGAGTTCTCACTTCCCCTCCCTGGAGGGCTAATATTTCCCTTTAGTTTCCAAATAACTAGACCAATTTGAGGATTTTAGTCTGTCAACATAAAATCTCCAATTCTATGCCCATGAAAACATATTTCCCTATTTATTTTCACTTAACCTCAAGGAATACATTCTCATCCAAGAGACTAAATGTGATTCTTCCTATGTTGGAACATAACCCATTTCGGTTCACTATGTTTTACAATAAAATTTACAAACATTTGGCTAGATTGAAAAGTAAATGAAGCATAGAGTTTGAATCATCACAATTTATGGAAGTTTAAAAGCACTTCTACTAAAATACATTCCTACACATAAATATTCCTCATTGCAGAGAGAAAGATAAAGGAAACTACTCATATCTCATTAGGAAGAAACAACAACACAAGGATTTATATATAAACAAAAGTTTACAAGACAAGACAAAGTAAAAAAAATAAAATACACAAATTATCTTAAAATCAAGCAAAGAATGTTGTGGAAAATTCCTAAAAAGTTCCTTAAAGCTCTCCCAAACCTCGTATATTGATTCCCCTTCAAACTGAAAAAAAGATGTAACATCATTTCTAAGGTTGGTAGTATTTAATGGTAGAAAATACTTAGCCAAAAATTTCTATGCAAGGTCACTTCAGATTCTAATAGATCCAGGTCCTAATGAGTTTAACCACATTTGAGCTTTCTTCCTTAAGGAAAAAGAAAAAAGGTCTAAGTTTAACAACATCATTGGACACAACATTATACTAAAATGTAGCGCAAAGTTCTAAGAAACTTGCAAGATGTAAGTTATGTTCTTCATATGTAGTTCCCTCAAATTGGTTATTTTTTAGCCAACTGAATGATAGCAGGTTTTAATTAACATGTATTAGCTTCTACAATAGGAGTTTGTATACTTCGATGAATTTTATTTGCCATAGGGTTAACATAATTTCTTAATAGTTTTGGTATACTTTCATGAACTTAATTTTGTAAATTATTATGTATAGTATTTTCCATGACTTGGAACTTATAAATTTGTTTTTATTTCCTAATTTTTCTAAGATCTTGCTCTAACTCAGAATCGTAAGGTGCTAAATCTTCAGATCCCGCACTATGCATACACTTTTAGAGCTAAATATTAAAACGTGTAAAACACACTAACAAAAACAGTAAATATATCTTATTTTTTAAAAATTTTAATTATAAGAACATATATAAAAGCAACATTATGTTTTTATACAATTAAAAATTAAGGTTTTACTATGTCAAAAAGGTTTTGTTTCTATGTTTTACCGACAATGGCGCCAAAAAATTGATCCGATCTGCATTTACGCAATTATTTAATTTCAAAGATATGAGCAAAAGCTTGACCCAATTTATATTTAACAGCTAATGTGAAAATTTACTTAATATATAAATATTATTAAAAGGATTTACACACTAGGGGTACTACGTAAGTATACATATCGTTTCAAGTAATATAAGATTTTTTTTTAAACCCTAGTATAAGAGACTTTAATAAATCCAATTATTAACTATAAAAAAACTTATATAGAAAATTATCACAATTTTTGTAGAAATATCTAATCCTATAGTAATAAAGAAATGCTAGCATGCTAAACAAATATAAATGTAAATGCAATACTATTTAAAAAGGGTTTTAAAATGCAAAATTACCTCTAATCTAAACTAATAATGTATGTATAGTTAAAATTTGTATAAAACATCCTTCCCCTTGCATTGAGTTTATAATTAGTGTAGGAAAATAATTTTAAAATATAATTAAGGTATTTTCTCAAATAGGGGAAACTCTATTCCTTACCCTCGGCCAAGTGTATAAAGAACATTGGCTAATCAAGAGTTTGGTCCCTAAAGCAGTGGTTAGGCTGGGAAGATACTAGCTCCCACTCTAGAGTTCCTACTTCCCCTCCTTTGAGGGCTAACATCTCAATTTAATTTCAAAATATCTAGACCAAATTGGGGATTTTTGTCAGTCACCCTAAAATCTCCAATTCTACGCCCATCAATACTTTTTCCCTAATTATTTGCACTTAACCTCAAGGACTACATTCTCATCCATGAGACTAAATGTGACTCTTACTATGTTGAAACATAGCCCACTTCGATTCGCTATGTTTTACACCAAATTTTAACAAATCAATTGGCCAGATTTACAAGTAAATCCTAATGAGTTTAACCACATTTGAGCTTTCTTTCTTGAGGAAAAAGAAAAAAGGTCTAAGTTTAACAACATCATTGGACACAACATTATACTGAAATGTAGCGCAAAGTTCTAAGAAACTTGCAAGATGTAAGTTATGTTCTTCATATGTAGTTCCCTCAAATTGGTTATTTTTTACCCAACTGAATGATAGCAGGTTTTAATTAACATGTATTAGCTTCTACAATAGGAGTTTGTATACTTCGATGAATTTTATTTGCCATAGGGTTAACATAATTTCTTAATAGTTTTGGTATACTTTCATGAACTTAATTTTGTAAATTATTATGTATAGTATTTTCCATGACTTGGAACTTATAAATTTGTTTTTATTTTCTAATTTTTCTAAGATTTTGCTCTAACTCAGAATCGTAAGGTGCTAAATCTTCAGATCCCGCACTATGCATACACTTTTAGAGCTAAATATTAAAACGTGTAAAACACACTAACAAAAACAGTAAATATATCTTATTTTTTAAAAATTTTAATTATAAGAACATATATAAAAGCAACATTATGTTTTTATACAATTAAAAATTAAGGTTTTACTATGTCAAAAAGGTTTTGTTTCTATGTTTTACCGACAATGGCGCCAAAAAATTGATCCGATCTGCATTTACGCAATTATTTAATTTCAAAGATATGAGCAAAAGCTTGACCCAATTTATATTTAACAGCTAATGTGAAAATTTACTTAATATATAAATATTATTAAAAGGATTTACACACTAGGGGTACTACGTAAGTATACATATCGTTTCAAGTAATATAAGATTTTTTTTTAAACCCTAGTATCGATCCTACGGGGAAAGAGACTTTAATAAATCCTATTATTAACTACAGAAAAACTTATATAGAAAATTATCACAATTTTTTTAGAAATATCTAATCCTATAGTAATAAAGAAATGCTAGCATGCTAAACAAATATAAATGTAAATGCAATACTATTTAAAAAGGGTTTTAAAATGCAAAATTACCTCTAATCTAAACTAATAATGTATGTATAGTTAAAATTTGTATAAAACATCCTTCCCCTTGCATTGAGTTTATAATTAGTGTAGGAAAATAATTTTAAAATATAATTAAGGTATTTTCTCAAATAGGGGAAACTCTATTCCTTACCCTCGGCCAAGTGTATAAAGAACATTGGCTAATCAAGAGTTTGGTCCCTAAAGCAGTGGTTAGGCTGGGAAGATACTAGCTCCCACTCTAGAGTTCCTACTTCCCCTCCTTTGAGGGCTAACATCTCAATTTAATTTCAAAATATCTAGACCAAATTGGGGATTTTTGTCAGTCACCCTAAAATCTCCAATTCTACGCCCATCAATACTTTTTCCTTAATTATTTGCACTTAACCTCAAGGACTACATTCTCATCCATGAGACTAAATGTGATTCTTACTATGTTAAAACATAACCCATTTCGATTCACTATGTTTTACACTAAATTTTAACAAATCAATTGGCCAGATTTACAAGTAAATGAAGCATAGAGTTTGAATCATCACAATTTATGAAATTTTACAAGCACTTCTACTGAAATACATTCTTACACATAATTACTCCTTCTTGTAGAGAGAAAGATAAAGGAAACTACTCAGATCACATCGGGACGAAACAACAACACATGGATTTATAGATAAATAAAAGGTTGCAAGACAAGCCAAAGTAAAATAAACAAAGTACACAACTTATCTTAAACTCATTCCAAAAAAATCCTTCAAGTTCCTTTAAATCACTCACTCTCCTTACAATTCACTTCAAATTTACTTGGAATCTGTAGTGAAGAAGATATCTTTCACTTCTCCTCTTTTCCTTCAAATTCAGAGCAAGCCTTCAAGACTTTCTTCTCACTAGAAGGAATCTACTTCTCTACAATAGACTCCCTTTTCTTCCTCTAAAAAGTCTCTTTAAATAGAGCTCTCAAAATCACCAAGAGTTTCTTCAAACACCTTTTCAAAATTTGTCCAAATTCAACGGATCTTCTAGATAAATACTTTTGGCGCTGGGCCGCTGGCGCCTAGGCGTCATGCCTCTATTGTCTGAGGCCTAAGCGCTAGATATTTATTAGTCTTTTTGCTAAATTTGACACAAACTCACTCCATTCTCACTCCATTTGGTTCATTTACTCCATTTAGTATACCTAAAACCAAAAACATCAAAAATTCCTTTCATTAAAGCGCAATATCTTTAAAAATAAGCATTCAATCTATAAATGAAAGATACATATTTTAAGCATGTCAGACATGTTGCTGACCCAATGGCATTTGACCTCCTGTATATATTTTTAAAGGGGTTTTTTGTTTTCTATTGCTTACCTGCATGCTTGAAATGTTTTTACTAGATTTGGAATACTATGAAAATTAGAATTTATGATCTCGAGGACCTTATGATTATAAATTTTTTTACATAAAAATTCTAATAAATGATTTAAGATAAATTAAAGTATAGGTTAAAAAGATTTAGGATTTTCAAAATCTAATTTCACTTTCTTGCATGGAACTCAGGTTTATTTTAAAATGGGTTGTATAGCATGGATATCACCCAAGCCATTTTAATAGTGCCTCCACAAACTATAAGGACCGTTCTAGATAACTGTATCATATTCACATGTCCCGAGGAGGAGTCCCCGAGCTTCTTCAACCCTACTAGCCCAACATACATTTTCACATATGAGGTTTGCTAACGCACGTAGGTCATTAGAAGGCTCCCCAACCTAGAAGGGGTGTAAGTCTATTTGTCAGAGTGTTTCCAACTTTATAGCTGAACCTCCCTTCCTCTCTCTTTTTTGAGGCATCCTTACCACTTAAGCATGTCTAAGCTCCACCACTTAGAGCTTGTTGCAGCTGTTT
>NW_018248687.1:0-539 GCF_001263595.1 Phalaenopsis equestris
AAACTAAATATAATCATGTTTGTTATTGAAAACAAGTATAAATGAGATTAAAAAACGTGTATCTCTAAAACAACCAGAATAAAACTAACTAATATAACCCTAAAGCTGTCGCAACAACCAACATAAACTAAAACTAACGCAGCCAACCAAATTCACTAAAACAAAACAAACACGAGCTAACCCAATCCAGATTCAACAGCAACAAATCACATAGCAAACTCAAATTTAACTAATATCTCGACTTATAAACTATTTGGGAAATTGGGACTGAGCCGACTCGGCGCGAGCGCGACGATCAGATGCACACTATATGGCATAAGGTCCCTACCAATTCACCAACAATAACTACTGTAGAGGCTAGCGCACACAGCTCCAAACCTGGGCGCTTCGAAGTTGCACAGGCGAGCGTATTGAGATTTTTAACATGTTCACTAAGGATTGTATGGTAAAAAAAATAAAAAAATAAGTTTATAAAAATCGGTTTGGACATCGAATTGGATAAGAAAATGATCAAAGGTTTAATGGTTTAGTCAGAGTAG
>NW_018248688.1:0-2685 GCF_001263595.1 Phalaenopsis equestris
ATGTGATCCGAAACCAAATTCACCGAACAAACAACAATGAATTAGTAATTGGTATGTGGTAAAACTCAAACGAGGTTCACTCTTACAAAAATCAAAGGTAAACAAGCAAGATACAATGATGATCTACTATTTGAGGGATAGATCGTCTCTCCCACAATTCTAGACGTCGCTTGGGACACCACATAAAGAAAAGAAAATTGTAACCAACAAAATATGCAGAAAGAAAAACCAAACCCTAGGTTATTAGCATTAATATAATCTCATCATAACACTTCAAACTTTTTCCCCAAACCCTTCTAATTTCTCCTCCTTGCATACATGATAAAAGCTCTCATAGATCTCATTTGTTCGCTGGACCTTGCTGCCCCACTACCTGCTCCCTGTCGAATCAATCCTCCCTGCTGCATGGACCTCGCTGCCCTGCTCTCTACCTAATTGATCTTTCCTACTGCGTTCAATGTGCTTGGTTCGTTGGACCTCGCTACCGCGTTTGACTTACCTGTGTTCAACCCCCACCTGTTGTGCCGCTCGACCCTTACAGGACTGAGGTGGGCAGGTGGGTTGATTCCCGACCGGTCTCGCCCGGACCAATTCATGACTGGTCGTAACAATCTCACCATCATCTTATAATTTTTTTTTTTAAAAATTCTTAAGTTGTACTTTTCTATCACACAATGGTTTTGATGCATTCCACCTCTTCAACCAACCAACCTGAATTCTACTAATAACATTCTCATCTATATTACCATCACTTAGAACAATAGACCCTAGATATCTAAAACATTCATATCTTTTAATGATTTGGATCACCCATAGTGACAACTTTGTCACCAGAGTTACTATCATTAACATTACATTCCATGTATTTAGTTTTAGATCTACTCAAAAGAAAGTCTTTAATCACCAACATATGCCTCTATAATTCAAATTTTTCCTCAACTCCTCTATTCTTATCCACAAGAAGGATAAGACTAGATATGTGAGATATGTAAATATATAAGAACGGTGTGGTATGCATGTAAAAGCCCCATCTAAAATCCTTGGTACTCAGGATGTTTTAAATTTGAGAATTTCAACCATGTAATTTATTTTGTTGTTGTGATTTAGTTCTACCATATCATGCTTAAATTATGTTTAAATCATATTAATCTTGATTAAATAAAGATCGAACAAATCATCTTTTAATCTCATTTGTACCTTCTTCAAGTTGTTTGAATTGAACTTTATTTCAACTTTCTTGAGTTTTGCTCAAATTTAATTCAAATTATTGTTGAATCTTCATCTGTTGAACTTTATTTGTATTTTGGCTCAATTTCCCCGCTTAAATATGTTAGGTTGGGGGAAGGGAGGTGTTTGGACGGCTAACCACCGGTGGTCGCATTGTCATATACATCAGCGACGGGTGATGCGGTCGTGGTGATTAGCCGTTCAGACGTGCCAATGAAATATTAGGCGTGTAGTTTTCTTAAAAAAATAAAAATAAATGTTTGATGCATAATAAAATAAAAATAATAGAAGAAAACATTATTAGATCAGCCAAATGGGTTGAATAACATCAATAAAAAAAGGTGCATTTATATGCATAGCACACATTTTTTTATATATTTATATATTTCACATTTAAACTGTCTTACTTATATAAATAGCCCTGTTCATTTAATACCACATAAAAAATAAAATTATTATCACTCTTTAAAATTAATTTGTACATTTTCATACATAAATTTAAAGAAGTAAAATATTATGTATGTAAATATGATAATTTAGATGTGAGATATGTAAATACGTAAGAATTGTGTTACTTATATAAAATTTTATTAAAATTACAAGAAAAATATATATCAATGGTAAATGATTGTACCTATAAATTAATCAAGAGGAGGAGGGAGTAGTAATGGTTTGCTTCAATCCCTTTGAATAATTAAACCACATTTTGTATTTTTAGATAGGGTTAATTTGCCTGAGATTAATTAAATTTTATTATTTCATCATGAGTCCGCATGCAGAGTTGCTTGTGGACTTCAATCTAGAGGTGACACGTGGACAGTCGGCCCCACCTCCATAAAAAAAAAATGAAAATGTGAGAACCGGTTCGAACGTGTTATAAGAATATTCTCTTCGCGTTATTGATATGTTATTGATGTGTTATTGAGTTGATTTTGAGATATTATTGTTCTTTAAACAATAATACCAATAACACATAAGTAACACGGAAAATATTACTTCAATAACACATGAATAACACACTGATAACACATTAAAAACACGTGGCCTGACTCAACCGTGTTATATGAATATTCTCATTGCGTTATTCTGAATATTTTTTTGCGTTATTGATGTGTTATTTAGGTGTTAATGTCAGAGAATATTCTTCGCGTTTTTAATATGTTATTGTTATGTTATTCGTGAATAATATCTCAATAACACACTAATAATACATGAATAACACGAAAAATATTCAGAATAACGCGAGAGAATATTCGGTCCGGTCGGGTTGCGCGTTTTCAGTCTTATTTTCATTTTTTATGCAGATGGGCCCCAGCTTTTCACATGTGAGTTCGAGATTGGACTCCGCAAGCAGTTTTATACAATAAACTTTGATTGGACTCTGCAAGTAGCTCCATACGGCAGTTAAAAGTCTATTGCTGCAATTTTCTTAAAATGTTGATCAGTAAATCATTTAAT
>NW_018248689.1:0-640 GCF_001263595.1 Phalaenopsis equestris
ATTATTTTAACTATATGATCCAATATTACTAAAAATGAATCTTTTTTTTGAACTTGGACCGAGTTGTCATGAGCCAAAATTTTGGCTCAGTTGGCTCTTCTGGCTGATTTTGAGCTAAGCTATGATTCAATTGAACCGGCTCAAAATCTGCTTATAGTATAAATATTGTGTATAAATGTATTTATGCATCTATACACACATACATTGAGTCAAGGATTTGTTTTAGACAAACAAAAATCAATTGAATCATTAATATTAATTGCTTAATATTATATTTTCTTGCTTTATTTTGATCTCAGACGCTCGAGGAACTGGCACTTGAGACAGACACTGTGGAAAAGGGTTATTCTCTTGATTCAGATTCAACCAGCTTGCACTAAGTTCAAGGTCTACCTTCTTCATTCTTCTCGTCATCGAACGACTACAATTCACCCTGCAAGGCTTTGCCGGAGATCCAAAGATCGATGAGATCAATCTACTGTGGAGAACACTTGCCTTTCCCGTACCCCGGCCTTGATGCCGATAAACCTGTTTATAATCCTCTAGTTGATGCTTAAGGGCTTTCCTAAGGCAGCAAATAAGCTTGTTCTATTCTTGGAGTCAAACTCCTATAGCTGATTTTTTGTGTCGCACCCACATT
>NW_018248690.1:0-1101 GCF_001263595.1 Phalaenopsis equestris
TTAATATTATCATAATTTTAATTGTAATTTTAATACTTCTTTTTCTTTTTTTATCAATCTTGATACTCACTATTACGCGAGGACTGTTTCATCTTTTTTTAGTTTTGTATTAGTTTTTTGTTTCTGCGGTGTCGAATATATTGTCAAGACAGTTCTGTTACAAACAACATTATTTAACAGGGGCAAAAGGGTTATTTATCCACAAACAGCTGCAAATCAACTGTTTTCAAACAGTTGCCCCAAACAGCCGACCAGTTTATCCGGATAATCTGTTGATCAGTAGCTTATCAAGATAAGTTGTTTATCAACAGATTATTCAATAAGCTGCAACTGGCCCAAACAAACCTTTAATTACAATTTTTTTCTTTGATATGAGGGGATTATGCCTTCTATTGTTCAAGAAAATTTAGGTATATTTTCCCCCGAATAAAATCATGGCAAAGCGAGAGGACGTAATTGGATGAATAGGTATAAAATGCTTATGTAATTGCAGTCTTTGCCTATTTTTTCCATTTTTTCTCTATTTGTAATTGCAATCTTTGCCTATTTTTCAACACTATCAGTGGGGTCCATTTGGAATGAAATCACATCAAGTTTTCAGGAATGGGAAAGCCATCAAATTCAAAGAAGAAAGCCATCAAAGCAAGAGGCCTAAGAGGAAAGCCAAGTGCAAGAGTAAGACATCATCAAACAAGGAGGATACCCTTAGAGTATTCATAATCCTAGTCATCTAGTTTACTCTCTTTAATTAATCTCATTGTACATTCTAGCTCTTAGTTTTTACCAAAGCCCATCTCTCTTTTTAATAACCTGGCCAGAGTCTTTAAGCAATAAATCCCTCAAGATTTGAAATATTGCAGGGTTTCATCCAAATCCCAACATCATGACTGACATCTTGTCCGACCTAAATCATGATCATGACATAGAGTTCACTATCATTATGATGATTCCCTAATATTATATACATAGAAAAGTCTTAGAGTGTGCTGTTGTCAAAGGACTCCTTATGTTATATTCATCAATGAATTTATCCTAGAACTCCGCTTAAAGTGTAGACCCAACAACCACTAGTCTCTTGGTCGATTTGGCTTAATTTAAGCA
>NW_018248691.1:0-770 GCF_001263595.1 Phalaenopsis equestris
CACGACAAATATTGAAGAAATGATAGTGCGGCGAATATAGGAAGTGCTGTGCTATACTACCGCCGGCGTGGTGGTTCCTGTGGTAAAAGAATTCTATGCAAATTTACATGGAATCAACCAAGGAGTTGTTCATGTGCAAGGAAGATGGATCACTTTCACTCCTGCATGGATCAATGAATTATACATGATAGAAAAAGTTCCTATCTGCCACTATTCCAATTTTGCCCCGACAAGAAACCGGATGAATGAAATTTACCAATATTTAACGGACAAAACTGACGACTGGGAAATAAGAGAAAAAGGGTATGTTAGCTTTTTGTACGATACTCCTAAATCCCGTTTCAAAACATTGACATTTTTTCATTTCTGCGAAACTGTTACCGATAATGAAGATCGATAAAATTTCTAAAGAAAGTGCCATTTTGAATTACTGCATTCAAAGGGGATTGCCGATCGACATTGGATCAATAATTGTGAAGTTGGTTTTGGGCCTGATCGTTCATGGTTCAACTTATGGGCTTGGACATCCCTCCACAAATTTCTCACTTTGCAGTCAGTTCCAAGTGTCCTATGAAAATTGGGAAAAGGTACTGCTACCTTGGAAGCCTTTGGATTCAACTGAGAGATTCCTAGTTTTTGAAGATGAAAATGACATGGCCATGATAGTTGATCAATCATCCTAGAATTCACTACCAGTTCAACCCTTAATTTCTGATAAAACTTCGGTAATCCTGCGCCGAATCAAGAAATTGGAAAAGGAGGTACAAAAT
>NW_018248691.1:840-1618 GCF_001263595.1 Phalaenopsis equestris
GAAGATAGCCTGATACGACTGATGAGGAGGATGAAGTTAATAGAAGAGGATTCCACTGAAGAATTTCCATTCCAACCCTTCTACAACCTCTTCGTTCATGTGCAATCAATGGGTGATCTCAGAGGAGAATTGAGTACCAAGTGTGAAGATTAGTAGATTTATATTATTACCTGTCTGTCTATGTAATTTGAACTTTGCATTTGCTTTGTTTTATAATTATGCTTTTAGATCTCTGTATATGTATATAGATCTCTGTATAGTTGAGACTAAGCATAGGATATTTTGTTTTCAGCGTTTTAAGTGTTGTGGTATGGATTACAATGCTAAATTAATGTATTGAGGTTGAGAAAAATACCAAACATAGTTGTGTTATGTAATGTACATTGTATCCCTTGGAATTTATATATAAATGTGATGTTTTGTGTTGTGACAGTTTATATGTGCTAAGTACATCATTTAGTTATTTAAAATTATGTCTATAATGATTAAATGGATGTCGTTTAATGGAATTGATCAAAATCGCAAAAACTCGGAATTTGGACAAAATCAATAGAGCCCGCCAAAGGCGTCCTCGATGCCGCTGACTGGGAGATTTTCCCGAGACTTAGGATTTAAATTCTAATAGAGCGCACCGACGGCACCATCGACCCCGCCGGCTGCGAGCTCACAAAAAAACACCTTTAATCGTAATTTTGACCAGTCAACCGCCACTATTCATCATCCCCTTCCTCCTAAAAACACCATTTTCGAACTAGGGCTTGAAAGATCTTGGGCTTGA
>NW_018248691.1:1676-2638 GCF_001263595.1 Phalaenopsis equestris
ATTTGATCATCTCTTGGTAAGAGCTTCACTCCAAGCTAAAAATATTTGATTTTCACCATGATTTTTTTCCACATTGAGGAGATCCAAAAAATTTGAGAATGTGAAGAAAATTTGGGAAGAAATTCATGGATCTTAATGTTGAACTCTTAGAATTACTATTGGAAGCCATGATTTGCATATTTGAAGTAATTTTTGGAATTTTTTCTTAAATTTAATTAGATTGAAATGGCTCCACGTCAAAAAAGACGGGTTGAGTTTGACGAGTCTTGCTTCGTCAATGCAATGGCTCAAAAAACAAAATTTACTTCCATATTTAAAAGAAAGAAGTGTATACAAGATCGATTTTTTGAAAGTTCAGGAGGAGAAATTGAACGAGTTATTGCCGAGCGGAGGTCGGAAAACTTTTGTTACACCACCAATAAAGATGATGCAAATGTTGTAAAGGAGTTTTACCACCAGTGTAATTTTTTCTGTGACGGAATCATTCAAGTGCGTGGATTTTCTATTGAATTTAATGTCGCCCACATCAACACCTTTTAAAAAGTCCCACTCATATAACTGTCATTATGAATCCTTTAGTACGATGGAAGGCCCCCTGAATGATGTGATCAACTTTCTCACTGATAGGAAAGGAACATGGAAGATTAAACAACGGGAACGGGTAAATTTTTCTGCTTCCATGTTGAATGCCACCTCTAAGGCGTGGCACTATTTCATTTCCTCTACTCTGTTACCGACCTATCACCATAGTGAGGTAACTAGAGATAGAGCTATTTAGAATTTCTGTATTCAGAATAATAGAACTATAAATGTGGGGAGAATTATTCTTAAGAATATATTGACTATGGCAAGGAGTGAGACTAGTGGAGGTCTAGGACATTCTGGACTTATTTATACAATTTGCAACTTTCTGGAGTAGAGATTGGTGATGTAGAATGGGTTTACCCTATGAAACCCATTAG
>NW_018248692.1:0-602 GCF_001263595.1 Phalaenopsis equestris
ATAATTTTTGATAGATTTTTGTTAGCTGTGTAAATTAATTTTTTATTATTCTCCATACATATCACAAAAAAAATATTTATTATTATTATTTGTTTAATTATTTGTAATTTTTGATATATTTTTGATCATTTTATTAATATTGATTTTAGAAACTTCATTCTACATATGGATTCAAAGTATTGCTAAGAACATATTGAGGACAAAAAATATTACATCAGGACTCCTAACGTAGAGCTACATTCAGAGTCCACTGATATGCTGACACGTGGAGGTGACAGAAAAAAAAAAAAATTGTTTTAGCATTGAGAAATATTTCTCCCGTATTATTTCGCATTATTTATGTGTTATTGTGGTGGTATTCACGTGTTATTGTATTATGAGAATATTTCCGGTGTTATAATAACACAATAACACATCAATATCACCATAATAACACTTGAATAAAACAAGAGTAATATTTTTTTGTGTTATCGAGTCGGATCGTAGGAAAATGCACGTGTTTTCTTGAAGCCATATGTCTGCATATCAGTGGAGTTCGAACGTAGCTCTACTTTAGGAGTCCTGATAATGTAATATTTTTCCATTGAGGACGTGACACATTA
>NW_018248693.1:0-2005 GCF_001263595.1 Phalaenopsis equestris
TTCTCAACGTGCCTCTTAAAAAATGCATACTACTTGAGAATTTCTTTCATTTTGGTTATACCATGCCTCAAATTCTTCTTTTAGCTGATAATATCAACTTCTATATCAATAGAAAAATTTTCCTACTTTTTGTTATTACTTCTCATTATATATGGCTTGAAATAAATAAGCATATTTTTAGAAATGAGCATAGTCCCATAAAAATTGTCAGCAACAAGTGCATTTTGTAATTTGGCTTAAAAAGAATATTGAAGTTTAAAACTAACATGCCTGCCACAGTTAGAAACCTATATTTTAACTGATTTTCTCACTTTGGATACAAATGAAGAATTTTGTCCCCACTATTTACTGTGGATTACCTTAGTGTTGATCTAGCTATGGATGTTATGAAAGAGAATATTCTCATTTTTATTTACTATGGTTCCTTTGTTTTAAAACAAAGTCTATCTAGCTATGTGTGTCATCGCCAATATATGCTACTTTCATTTATGGTGGTTTCTACATAAATATGATTCTATTTTTTAGTTCATTCTTTGGATTGCAATCTTTGTAGATTGATTTTTTACTTCACAACTTTTACATTTTTTATTTTTCTTATATTTTCCACTCCTAGGCTTGACTATTTGCAACATCAAAATATACTTAATTGGATTTTTTTTCTCTTCGTTATTTTGATCAGCCTCTTATTGTTCACACTTTAACCTGCTTGGCCATCCAATAGGGCATCCCTCATCTTTTGGTATTTTGATGGCACTTTTTCTTTTATTCTACTTTCTTTTTATCTAGTCTTCAGATTATACTTTATACATGAATACTATACTTTTTCTTCTCATTTTTTTGGGTTAAGATGAATGAGGCTAGATGGATACTATACTTGGTTGATTTTTGTACATATAAATGATTATTTTGTAGATGCTATGATGAAAATTATAATTTAGTAACCCAACTAGCTATCTGAAATCTTGGCGTATCTCTGAGTCCCTATGAATCTCTATCACATATTTAACAATTTATACTATGAATATGGTGACATCATTTGGTCCTATGAAGTGGTACTATGGAGTCTCTTGGTCATTCTGTTTTGTTGTCTATAATCCTCTCTCAATATTTTATGCATTGTTGTTGTTGTTGTTGTTGTTCAGACTATTTATTTTAGAAATATATTGCTTTCATCTCTTCTCGAGCATTGACTTTACAAATACACATGATTTGACATGTTTTAATGCACTGCAACTTGGCAGATAGTTTCAGGTCGGAGTTCACGGATCTATAATTGACCATGCTGAGCTTTGACTTGCCTGTTTTAATCTCTCATATATCATTGACTTCTTTTTTACTCATGTTTTGTATAATCTTTATGTAATTTTTTGAGTCATCAATGAAAGTTGAGTGCGACCCCTCTTCTTACCCAAAAAAAAATCTTCTTAAAAGTAAATACTCATTTCATACATAAGTTTTTAATAATACGATATTATAAATGTAAATATCAAGCTTTAGGTGTTACCATGCTTGGTATGGAAATACACTTGAGTTGTATAATATGCATGTAATTTGTTTTTATTTTTAATCTAAACCATTGATTTACTACTTTATATCTTTGTGCTGCTATAATTAGAAGGTCATTTGGATTTAATGAATAGAAAATTCTAGCCATTATTAGTTTTACCTCCAATTGAAATCATTCATTTATGACAATAAAAAAAAAAGTGGAAATTTATTTATTTATTTTATATAAGTATTTCAAAGATGATTTTGTATGTGTTTTCTATTTAAAAGCAGTTTGTAATTTTTCCAAGTTAAAATCTCATTCTTATTTTTTATAAGATTGAATTGTTATTACCACATAAAATTCTATAAATAAGACCTCATTCTTAACATGAGGAGGTAAAAAAGAGAAAAGACCAATAATACATTCTTAGAGCCAATGACCACCAACAACTATCAGTGACCACTACCAGCGGCAATTAAGGGCGCAAACGAGCCGAACACAAACCAGCCCCAGCCC
>NW_018248693.1:2326-2793 GCF_001263595.1 Phalaenopsis equestris
TATATATATATATATATATAATTGATGAGCAGTATTTCGAGCTAAAACGAGTCGAACATAAACGAACAAATATTTGTTCGTGTTTGGCTCATTTATATGTCAAGCACAAAAAAATGTTAATGTTCGGCTCTTTAACTTAACAAACGTATCAAACACGTGTTTCTTAATGAGTTGAACACGAGCTGTTAGTAAACAATGAACCGTTTTGACAACCCTAGTACCAATTGTAGCTCTAATACTATTCTATGCCTATTATAACTCGATTATAATCATATGCATTATAACATAATTAAAATTTAAGATTGTTTGACTATAAAGTTGATGCACCATAAGTCTTTGACTATACTTTAACTGTTCAATCTAGTCTGATCCCAACTCTAATCTGTCGAAATGATTAGTTGAACTATAAATTTGTTGAAATCAGGACTTAGATGAACTTGAACTTGAATTAAAATTTAGAAATGCAT
>NW_018248694.1:0-2755 GCF_001263595.1 Phalaenopsis equestris
TCAACAAATTTATAGTTCAACTAATCATTTCGACAAGATTAGAGTGGGATCAGACTAGATTGAACAGTTAAAGTATACTCAAAGACTTATGGTGCATCAACTTGATAGTCAAACAATCTCAAAGTTTAATTATGTTATAATGCATATGATTATAATCGAGTTATAATAGGCATAGAATAGTATTAGAGCTACAATTGGTACTAGGGTTGTCAAAACGGTTCATTGTTTACTAACAGCTCGTGTTCAACTCATTAAGAAACACGTGTTTGATACGTTTGTTAAGTTAAAGAGCCGAACATTAACATTTTTTTGTGCTTGATATATAAATGAGCCGAACACGAACAAATATTTGTTCGTTTATGTTCGACTCATTTTGGCTCGAAATACTGCTCATCAATTATATATATACAATTACATGTGTAACAAGTATACTGTACACCTCAGAACATATAAGCTATAGTTTATCTCCATACTATTTTGATCAAATTATTACGAATACTTATTAGTCAAACATCACATCAAAATATTTCAAAGTAAACATTCATAACCTTGAAAAATCACTAAATATTCCATTTGTATGGAAACCAAGCCCATGGCTTGAGTCATAAAATTTTCAATCTTCAATTTATTGACTACTTACTAAGTCTCAAAACTTCCTTGTTTTTTTCTATCATCTTTATTTTATCCTCTTAGGACCCCATAATTGCACGAAATGTGATCTATCATGGGACTTTGAGTTATTTATTATATGAAATTATTCTTGGGGGGTTACTAAGTCAAAGTTCATCTATTATTAATCTAAAAATGCAATTTCATATTTGCAATTATTTTATTTATTTATTTATTTTTTGGAGAGGAAAGTATTTTTTTAAGTAGATCAAGTATTTCTCTTGAAAGTTGCTAAGGAATGAAAGAAATTACTCCACAAGTATTGCATGAAATACTACAAATTTCATGCAAAATTTCTTTTATTTTATGCATGTGTTGTAAATAAAAAAGAAGTCGAATAATTGCATGCATTTATCACCATCTTTACTTGCAATTATTATTTATTTATTTATTTATTTATTTTTTACAACCTGAGTTAAAGAAGACCTGTTCTTTAGGATGGTGCTGCTACATACTTAACAATGCAATCACATTTACAAGTTTTAGTCATGGAATCTTATTATATTGTTTCTATGACTCATAATTTTTTTTATTTTATTTCATGATCTTAAATCTATAAATAGCCATTAAGCTTTTATGTTATAAGACACCATGTTTCAACATATTCAAAACTTAAAGTGACAAATTTGTCTCTTTTTGTAAGAGACTAAGAGTATGTCTAAACTTGAATAAGAATTATCCAATTGATTTTGAACTAATCATATTGAATTTGTTCTCCTTTTTTCATATCTAAAACCCTAAATTAACTACATACATCCCACCAATCTTTCTGTACTATCATATCTACAACTCTTCTTATCTTATCTTCCATCAACTTTATGGCGAGCACACAAAGCGGAACGTACAATGACCCCTGAAAATCTCATCTTTCATGTTTTACCTTTGTTTTGCCTTAAATCCCTTTGTTTCCTCCCATCTTTCTCCTAGTGCTCTATTCCCACCCGAAACGAACCATTGAGGCAAGCTTGTCTTTCTACACCCTCCTCCCAAACACCTTCACACGATTTAGCTCCTCTAAATCCAATCAATCCGTCTTTCAACAAGATTTATACTTGTCTTTCTTCACCCTCCTCCCACCCACATTGTCTTGCGCCGTGACTCTTTGGTTGACAGATGCATTGTCAGTCGTGAGTCCCCTGGAGTCACAAGTTTGAAACCTTGCTCGGATTCACCTCACAAGACATCACACAAAGTGAGTGGAAGAATGTGATGTCATAAGCTCAACTCTATCTTCCCTCAACGATGAAAGAGACCACAATAGGTCATTAGCATGCCCTCCAACTGATTTCAAATCACAAACATCCACACTTGTTTACCTATATGAATAAACATTCATGCATATGAGAGGGATGCCATCAATTAATGATAATTTAGACTTTCAAGGCACAAAGATTCACACTCATCTATACCCATGAATCAAAATATTTGCACATCCTAACAGATTTAGAGTAAGATTGTAACCCAAATTTACCTTCTTTGTCTTCCTCCACGATTTTGGCGTGGTTGTGGCCTCGGCAATGAAGGGAGCTTCGACTGCCAAGGTAATCCAAAGAATGAACAAAAAAACAGAATCATAATTCTGTAGAAATCACCATAAATGAGAGTAGCATATATTGGTGATGGCACACATAGCTAGATAGACTTTGTTTAAAAACAAAGGAACCATAGTAAATAAAAATGAGAATATTCTCTTTCATAACATCCATAGCTAGATCAACACTAAGGTAATCCACAGTAAATAGTGGGGACAAAATTCTTCATTTGTATCCAAAGTGAGAAAATCAGTTAAAATATAGGTTTCTAACTGTGGCAGGCATGTTAGTTTTAAACTTCAATATTCTTTTTAAGTCAGATTACAAAATGCACTTGTTGCTGAAAATTTTTGTGGGACTATTCTCATTTATAAAAATATGCTTATTTCTTTCAAGCCATATATAATGAGAAGTAATAGAAAAAAAAAGTATAAAAATTTTTCTATTGATATAGAAATTGATATTATCAGCTAAAAGAAGAATTTGAGCCATGGTATAACCAAAATGAAAGAAATTATGAAGTAGTATGCATTTTTTAAGAGGCACGTTGAGAA
>NW_018248695.1:0-279 GCF_001263595.1 Phalaenopsis equestris
CTATTTCACGAAGAGAAGCATCCCTTCGCTCCCTTCGCTCCCTTCTCTTAGTGATAAAAGGAGAGGCTCTCCTTCGTACATGAAGATACAAGAAGTCGCGATTTTCTTCTTTAAATTTGCTCGGGATAGAGGAAGAGTTCTTTGGGTTTCTACGGGACAGTGGAAGAGAAGAAGTGCAAGGAGGAGTAGTTTCTTGCGGCAGAAGGAAGAAGAAGGAAGAAGAAGGAAGAAGATTGTTCTCCTCAGGCTTCTTCTTGGTGGCTTGTGGCAGAAGGGAAA
>NW_018248696.1:0-617 GCF_001263595.1 Phalaenopsis equestris
TTGAAGTTGATTTGGTGATCAATTTGGATGGGTTTGAATGGACTTGGATTTAGACTTAAGTTAAACATGTTGGGCTAAACTTAGGTCAAACTTGAGCTAGATTTGGGCTAAGCTCAAATTGATTATTTTACTTGGTGTAAAACATCATTATGAACAACTTTCATGAAGGATGAAAGTTGTTTTGAAGTTGATTTGATGGTTAATTTGAATGGATTTTGATGGATTTGGGTTTAGACCTAAATTAAACCCTTAAGGGTCAAATTTGAGTCTAACTTGAGCTAGCTTTGGGCTAAGCTCAAATTGATTGTTGTGTTTGGTCAAAAATGACCTTATAAAGGATTTTCAACAAAAATTGGATGCCAATTTGAGATCTAAGGCATTCAATTGTTGAGATTTGGGATGTTAGCCAATATTGGGGCTAATTTGGGGATTTTGTCAAAGATGGTCAAATTGACCAAATTGGACCAAGGTGTAGCTGGACAAAATGAAATTGGGAATATTTTGGATTTATTGGGATTTATTGGGAATTTTTGGAATTTTTAGATTTTGGGTCATGGAGGGGCATCTTGGTAATTTGGTAATTTTTGGAAATTTTGACAAATTTGGATGTATTCAAG
>NW_018248696.1:789-27732 GCF_001263595.1 Phalaenopsis equestris
GATTAATGTATTGTGAAGATATGGTGTATTCTAGTTACAAATCAACACCCAGGGTCGACCCTAAAGCCAAGTAATCCTATAGGGACTCTTCTTGAATTCTCTTATAATGATCTTTCCTACTAAATGCTAGAGGTTAAGATCAATATGTGAAACTTCAAGTTGAGCAAAAAGAAGAGTTTTGAATTTCTAATGGTGGGGTACCTCTTCTAGTTTTCTAAGACTAGTCAATAGGAAAGTCCTATGGCTAGACCTAGGCTACTTAAAGAAGTTTTCTAGATCTCAACCAAAAGTGAGGTCAACAGTTGCTTGATAAAACATCATTTTAATCAACATTCCAAACTAAGGACTAATAGTAGTAGACTGAAATTTGACTAAGGACATCTTTTCTCGCTTCCTCATGGGATCAACATTCGGGGCTTAATCAGAAAGTCATATATTACTTGAAGCGATACGTGCATTTGCGTAAAACCCATAGTGTGTGAACTATTTACTATATTTCATAATATTTCAATTTTGTATATTAGCTACTAAATATAAATTGGGTTAAGTTTTTTGTTGTCTTTTGAAAGATAAATTACTGCGTAATTACGAGTCGGGTAAGTTTTTGGCACCATTTTATCTTTTTTTATGAGATAGGATGTAAGTCCCCTAACATTCCTTCTCAAAATTTACAGACATTGACATTTGACATCTCTAGGTGGTAGTATAAGATCTCCTTATGGCATCTACTCTCCTACTATTGGAAACAAAGACTTTCTTGATAAGGAGCTCTGGCTTTCCAGTAGTTATTACTTTGAGATAAGATGTAAGTCGTATAGTATTCCTTCTCAAAATCGATAGACATTGACATTTGACAACTCTAGTTTGTAGTATAAGACCTCCTTAAATGGATTATGATATATACTTATCCTTAACAATTTGAATTAAAGACCTTCCTAATAAGGAGTTTTGGTTTTCCATTAGTTATTCCTTTGAGACAGGATGTAAGTCCTATACCATTCCTTCTCAAAATTGACAGACATTGATATTTGACATCTCTAGGTTGTAGTGTAAGACCTCCTTAATTGGATTATGACATCTAATTATCCCTAACTTTTGGAAATAAAGTCCTTCCTGATAAGGAGCTTTGGTTTTCTAAAATTTATTCCTTTAAGATCAGATGTAAGTTGTATAACATTCCTTCTCAAAATTGATAGACATTGACATTTGAAATCTCTAGGTGGTAGTATAAGACCTCCTTATGACATCTAATCTTCTACTTTTGGAAACAAAGACCTTCTTGATAGGGAGCTTTGGCTTTCCAGTAGTTATTCCTTGGAGATAGGATGTAAGTCGTATAACACTCCTTCTCAAAACCAACAGAAATTGACATTTGGCATCTCTGGGTTGTAGTATAAGTCCTCCTTAAATGGATTATTGTATCTATGTATCCCTAACTATTGGAAATGAAGACCTTCTTCATAAGGAGCTTTAGTTTTCCAGTAGTTATTCCTTTATGATTGGATGTAAGTCGTACAGCATTCCTTCTTAAAGTTGACAGACATTGACATTTGACATCTCTAGGTTGTAGTATAAGACCTCTTTAAATGGATTATGACATCTAATTATCCCTAACTATTGAAAATAAAGACCTTCCTAAAATAAAGACCTTCGACCTTCCTGATATGGAGCATTGGCTTATGAGTAGTTAATCCGTTGAAAAATGATATAAGTCGTATAACATTCCTTCTCAAAATTGACATATCGACATCTGGCATTTCCAAGAGATGGTATGGTATCCATTCTCGTATGGTATCCATTCTCTCCATGGTATCCATTCTCTCCTTAGCTTTACAACACATGATATTCCATTAGCTCTTTCTTTTAGATTGGATATAAGTTGTATAGCATTCCTTTTCAAAATTGACGTATCGACATCTGACATTTCCGAGAGATGGGATGGTATCCATTCTCTCCCTAGCTATTAGAAACATGATATTTCTTTAGCACTTTCTTTGAGATAGGATGTATGTTGTATAACATGCCTTCTTAAAATCGACATATGGACATTTGAGATTTCCAAGGAATGGTATGGCATCCATTCTCTCCAGAGCTATAGGAAACATGGTGTTCATTAAGCTCTCTCTTTGAGATAGGATGTAAGTCGTATAATATTCCTTCTCAAAATCGACATATCGACATCTGACATTTCCAAGGAATGGTATGGTATCCATTCTCTTCCTAGCTATAGAAAACATGGTGTTCCTTTTGCTCTCTCTTTGAGATAGAATATAATTCGTATAACATTCCTTCTCAAAATTGACAGATCGACTTAAATGAATTATGGCATCTAATTATCCCTAACTATTAGGAATAAAGACTATTCTATTAAGGAGCTTTGGTTTTCCCGTAGTACTTTCATTGAGATAGGATGTAATTCGTATAACATTCCTTCTCAAAATCGACATATAGACATTTGACATTTCCGAGGAATGTTATGGTATCCATTCTCTCCCTAGCTATACATGGTGTTCCCTTAGCTCATTCTTTGAGAAAGGATTTAAGTCGTATAACATTCCTTCTCAAAATTGACATATCGACATCTGGCATTTCCAAGAGATGATATGGTATCCATTCTCTCTCTAGCTATAGGAAACATGGTATTCCTTTAGCTCTCTCTTTGAGATATAATGTAAGTCGTATAGCATTTCTTCTTAAAATCGACATATCGACATCTGACATTTCTGAGGAAAGGTTTGGTATCCATTCTCTCCCTAGCTATAGGAAACATGATATTCCTTTAGCTCTTTCTTTGAGATATGATATAAGTCGTATAACATTCCTTTTCAAAATCGACTGATAGACATCTAACATTTCGGAGAGATGGTATGGTTTTCATTCTCTCCCCAACTATAGGAAACATGGTGTTCCCTTAGCTCTTTTTTCTTAGATAGGATATAAGTCATATAATATTCCTTCTCAAAATTGATAGATAGACATCTAACATTTATAAGAGATGGTACTATATCCATTCTCTTCCTTGCTATAGAAAACATGGTGTTCCCTTAGCTCCTTCTTTGAGAAAATATGGCATCCATTTTCTTCTGACTATTTGATATGGCCTTATCAGTCTTTTATAAAATATTAATAAAGACCATATGAGGATACGACATTATCGGCAACCGACCATTTCGATCAACACCAATATGTGTGGCATACTTTTCAGTGTCCCACACGTATTGGGGGCCCATTTGTTCACCTCACTTTTAGTGAAGATCTTAAAATAACATCCATAGACAAACTCAACTTGATGAATCTTAAGATTTAAGATTCTCAGACACATTTAAAAAACCTAAAATGATAATTCTTATCATTAAGATAAAGGGTCTACCAACATTGACATATTTGGACATACATAGGGTTATTAAAACCTTAAAAATTGAAATAACCCTCAAAGCACTCCTTTTGGTTTGACAATACCCTAAATGATCATATCAGTGGTGACAAACCCTAATCTGGTCAAATTTTAACTTAATGGTCACAATAATGACCATAAAGTCAACATTAACACTTAATTACCCCAACTGGTCAACTCTGACCCAAATAGTCAATTTTGGTCAAACTGGTCAATTTTGGTCAAACTTTTCAACTTTGGTTAATTTGGACCAATGAATCCATTCAAACTCTAAAAAATGGTCAAATTGGATTATTTGAGCATTTTAAAACACCAAAATGACCAAATTGGACCATTTGATCAACTACAAACACCATTGACCAACTATTGGTCAGAATGACTAAGGTGAGCCTATATGGTCACCACTTTGACCATTTGATCATGCATAGACTCAAATGACCACCATATGCTCAAGGTAACACCATATGGTCAATTTGACCATTTTGGTCAACCATATTCAACTTGGTCAAAAAGGTCAATCCATGACCTAATGACCAACATGTAGACCCCATGACTAACCTAGCCATGAAAAGGTTAGAAAAGTCATATTGGTCAACCCACCACCTAAACAAGTCAACCATAGTCAACCTGGTCAACTTTGGTCAAAATATTCAATTTTGAACTAAAATGATGAAATTTGTCAAATCATCAACACCCAAAATCAACTTGACCAACTTATGGGTTAATATGATAATTTTCTATGTTTTTGATTAATTACATAATTAATTAAAAAGGGATTTATGAGAATTTAAACCTAAATTAAATGACATCACACATGAGATCAAAATGACATCGTACATGACATCAAAAACCCATAATTGATTTTCAAAATTAAATCTAATTTACGGGAGGTCATAAATGGGTTATTCATAATCCATTAGACCCATCATGACATATTTGGCTCTTCAACCATCATTAAAAGTCATAATGACACCATCATAAAAGAAGGGACATGTGTCATTCCCTCTTGAAACCAGACATGGGAAGCTTAGGTGGTAAGCACCTCAAAACTTCACCAATGGAGAGAAATAGCTTAGCTAAACCTCTTTTACCATGGTTAAATTCATCATGAGGAGAAAGGTGAGTAAGAAGCATATGTGTCACGTTCCCTTTAATCCATAGAATGAGCTGATGGAATTATGTGGGGAAGGCTATCTCAAAAAATTTTAGCCAACATTATCCACCTCATAGATGAGGCAATGAGGGGAATCCAAGGATTTAAGTTAAAATTTACTCCACATGGGTTTAACCTTGCAAAATCAATTCAACTTATCCTCAGCCAAAATTCTATATGGAAACCATCATTAATGTTGTGAATAACATCCCCAAATGAACCTAAGCTGATCAAGGTTCATCCATGGCTCTTCTAAAGCCTATTTATAGGTCAAACCTGTGAGTTAAGGGGAAATGGAGGAGAGTCATAGACTGCATAATTCCTTAAACACACTTGAGAGAAATTCTTGCCAGTGTTTTAAGGAGATGAATCCCAATTAATTCAGCCTCTAGCCTCCACTGGTTTCTTCCAATTTCTCTGTCCATAAACAGGAAAACTTTTGGGTTTGGCATAAAACCCTCCAAAACTTCAAATTAACTCCTCCAAATCCTTCAATTATCTCAGAGAGGAAGATCCCAATCAAAATTGGCCCTTCCCATAAACTCAAACCTATCTCAAGCCCAAACCATGACACCTCTCGACCGAACTCAAACATAGACCTAATTTCTTCTCAAATTGAGTTGGGGCAAAGCATACTAAGCTCAAGGCAAAGCTTCAGAACCATTTAAATTAATATTACATCAACTTATGCCAAGGTATGGCTCATTCGACATAGCATAGGCATGGGTTTGATCCTTTAGGAAATAAACCAATTTAAAACCCATACAATACCGTATGGATGAGTTCGACTTCTCATGATGAAGCTTTAGGAAAAAACCTTTCTCAATTTCATGGAGAATTGAGTGAGATATTATCTCTAAAAGATTGATGGTCCATGACAAAGGGCAGAGGAAGAAGATGCATATATGCTGTCCATTTTTCAATTTTAAAAATGGACGACTATAATTAAATCTCGCTTAAACTCCCTGTTCCGAACCCCGCAGCAGATCAAGCGCGTTTTGATGTGTATGAGGATTATTCTGCTTAATTAAGTTTTAATTAATTTTGGAATAATTTTAAAAGCTTCAAAAATTGATATCTTGACACACAAATATAAAAAAACAAAACAAAAATACCTTTGAACTCAGGACAATGAGTAGAATATTTTTGAAATAAAATTAGAATTTAATTAATTTTATTTAATTTTCAATTAATTAATTACACTCTGGAGTAATTTAATTATTAAAAATTAATTATAATTTTAAAAATTCTGAAACTTTTAGGGATTTATCTCTAGGCCCTTGGAATCCTCCCTGATTTTTCCTAAGCTAGAAAAATCCTTTAAGACATGATTTCCTAATTTTATAGAAACTTTGTAATTATTTTTAACAATAATTATAAAGAAAGAAAATTATGGAAAATAAAATTGGAAAATGGTTAGGAAAATTAAGGTGATAAACAATAACCTTAAAACGACAATTCTCAAACCATTAGACAATTCATAATGATATTTTTACATTAGGGTTAAAATTTATTGACTTTAAAATAAGATTTTAAACCCTAAAAATCCTCTCCTCACCATACATAGTTCATTTTATCATAGACTAAGTCAACATTGAGTTAAACTCAAAATAAACTCAAATCAAACTCTAATTAGGTCTAAAAGACGTCATTATACTTAATTAACCCATTAAACCTTAATTAAATCAGGTTTAATACAAAATCAAACCTTAATTAGGTCTAAAAGACATCATTAAACTTAATTAACTCATTAAACCTTAATTAAATTAGTTTTAATACTAAATCAAACTTTAATAAGGTCTAAAAGACATCATTAGACTTAATTAAGTGATTAACCCTTAATTATATTAGGTTTAATACAAAATCAATATTTAATTAAGTCTAAAACTCATTTAGGCCTAATTAAACCTTAGTTAAACCTTAAGTACATTAGTTTTAACATAGTACAAACCTAATTACGTTTAAACCACCTTTAAACCTAATTAAATCTAGTTAAACCTTAACTACAATAGGTTTAACTCAATACACACCTTACTAGGTTTAAACAATATTTAGACCTAATTAAACCCTAGTTAAACCTTAACTAAATTAGGTTTAACCTAACAAACCCTAATTAGGCCTAAACAACATTTAAACCTAACTAAAGCCTAGTTAGACCTTAACTACATTAGGTTTAACTCTACAAATCTTAATTAGGTCTAATCCTTGTTAGACCTAATTAATAAATTAAACCTTTTCTAAATTAGGTTTAGTTAACCTTTAAACCCAATAAGACTTAACCCATATTAAGTCTAGTTAATCAATTAAACCTTACCTAAATTAGGTTTAATTAAACCTTTAAACACAATTAGTCTCAACTCAAATTGAGTATAATTAATCAATTAAACCTTACCTAAATTAGGTTTAATTAAACCTTTAAACACAATTAGTCTCAACTCAAATTGAGTATAATTAATCAATTAAACCTTACCTAAATTAGGTTTAATTAACCTTTAAACGCAATTAGAATTAACCCATATTAAGTTTAACTAATCAATTAAACCTTACCTAAATTAGTTTTAATTAACCTTTAAACCTAATTAGACTTAACCCATATTAAGCCTAATTAATTAATTAAACCTTACCAAAATTAGGTTTAATTAACCTTAACCTAATTAGACTTAGCCACAATCAAGTCTAATTAATCAATTAAACCTTACCTAAATTAGGATTAATTAATCTTAACCTAATTAGACTTATCCCATATTGAGTGTAATTAATCAATTAAACCTTACCTAAATTAGGTTTAATTAACCTTAACCTAATTAGACTTGACACTTATTGAGTCTGTAACCCATATTGAGTCTAATTAATCATCTAAAACTTACCTAAATTAGGTTTAATTAACCTTAACCTAATTAGACTTGACACTTATTGAGTCTAATTAATCAATTGGTCCTTACCAAAATTAGGCCTAACACTAACTCTGTTTAATCAATCAAAAGAAAACCTAATTTGAGTTAAACCTAACTTGAACTCTAGTTGACCCAAACATTAGGTTCAACCTAACTTGAACCCAAATCAACTTTAAACTTAAGTTCAACCCATATTGGACTAAAGTCAAACTATAACTTAGGTTTAACCCGACCTGAATCTAAGTCAACCAAACTCTAGGTTAACCATAAACTGAACCTAAATCAAACCTTAAACTTAAAATTCAATTCAAATTGAACTTATATCAACATAAACTTTAGGTTCAATTAAAATTGAACCTAACTAACTACATTGGACTTAAAACAATTCAACTCTTAGGTTCTACCTACATTGAACCTAAATCATCTTAAGTCCCAACTACAATGGACTTAAAATCAATTCAACTCTTAGGTTCTACATACATCAAAGCTAAATCTTCTTATGGCCTAACTATATTGGACTTAAAACCAATTAAACTCTTAGGTTCTACCTATATTGAACCTAAAAACCTTAAGTCCTAACTACATTGGACTTAAACCAACTGAACTCAAAAGTCCTAACTAAATGTTACTTAAAATCAATTCAATCCTTAAGTTCTCCTACATTTAACCTAAATACCTTAAGTCCTAACTACATTGTACTTAAAATAAATTAAACTCTTAGGTTCTGCCTACATTGATCCTAAATCATCTTAGCTCCTAACTACATTGGACTTAAAACCAATTAAACTATAGGTTCTAGCTACATTGAACCTAAATTATCTTAGGTCCTAACTAAATTGGACTTAAAACCAATTCAATCCTTAGGTTCTATCTGCATTGAACCTAAATACCTTAAGTTCTAATTACATTGGACTTAAAACCAATGCAATCCTTCGGTTCTACCAACGTTAAACCTAAATCATTTTAAGTCCTAACTACATTGGACATAAAACCAACTCAACTCAAAATTCCTAACTACATTGGACATAAAACAAATTTAATCCTTAGGTTCTACCTACATCGAAGCTAAATACCTTAAGTCCTAACTACATTGGACTTAAAACCAACTCAATCCTTAGGTTCTACCTACATTGAACCTAAATCATCTTAAGTTTTAACTACGTTGGACTTAAAGCCAATTCAATCCTTAGGTCCTCCCTACACTTAACCTAAATCATCTTAAGTCCTAATTACATTGGACTTAAAAACAATTCAACACTTAGGTTCTACCAACATTGAACCTGAATCATCTTCAGTCTCACTGACATTAAATCTAAATCTTAGGTTTCAATTAAACTCTCTCAGGTCTAATTGACATACGACCTAAAATAAATGACATCATAAAAATCCAACTCACCTACATAAAATTCATCTTAAAAGACATTAAAACACAACCTAAACATCTACGTTCACATTTACAAAGATTTATAGGATGACACAATCTATGGTTGCTGACAAGAATCTTATTTGAATACTTCACAGCCGCGGGACGTCGGAGCCACATGCATCTTGACCGGGTCGTTTAAAAATTATTCAACCAATTAAATGACCAATTAAAATTGATAGATATGACAACATGATTTTATGTTAATCATGTTCTCTTTTGCAGGTTTATTGAAGACATGAAAAGAAAATTTTGCTCTAGGTTTCCTTTGCATGTTATAGGGTGTGCTAACTCTGTTTTGCAGGATGACATTTGAAAGTAGATTATCAAGATAATAGATTTCAAGATAACAAAACCAGACAAAAACAAACAAAAATGATATAAACAAAATGACATGAACACATTATTAGAACTTTTAGGATAGCCATAAAACCAGACCTCTTGGGCTAGCCATGAACAAAAATTGACATGACAAATATAAAACAACAAAATGACAAAAATAAAAATAAAACAACATGACATGACGTGAACAAAACAAAACCGTTAGGGTAGAATTAGATTGTTAGGAATCTATAGACCTAAGAATAAAACATTTGATGTTTCTTTCCTTGACCTTGACATTCCTTAGGAACAAATGTTAACATTAATCAGGAGTTTTCTTAGGTAAATCTAGAATTTCCTAAGATGTAATTAAATATAAGAGCTTGCTCCTAAATGAAAATTAAGAATTCAGAATAGGTGATCAACCTAAATCTCTGGTTATCAAACCATTTATGCGGTTATCCTTATATGAGATTTTGACTTCTAGAGTCTTCTCTATAAATTTACCACCCAACATTTCTCTTGTTTTCTTTCATTTGCCCTTTCCCTTTTTTCTTAGTTCCTTTAATACATGAAGATCTTTTAATTGATCCAAAATATTAAGGTAAATTGGAAAATATGGCAATAAGATAGAAAAAATGAGTGGTGACTCCAACATCTTTATCGAAAATAAACACAACGACATGAGGGCACGAACAAGAATTGGCGGCGACCGCAAATGACGAGCCCCGATCGCCATCATTATTTTCTCTACTTAAAAATTTTTATTTTAAATAGTTTTACTTACTATATTATATCCCTAAGCTTAAGAGTTTCTCAAGTCTTTTACTTTAAAATGATCAAATGTGTAACCAATTTTTGATTAGGCACTAATCCTCAAGCTTGTCCTCCCTAACTTTTTGTCTTTGTCTTTTTCTTTTTCTTTTTCTTATCTTCTTTTTTTTCTCTCTTTTTTTTTTCTTTTTTTTTCTTTTCTTTTTCAGGCAAAGATTACGATATCTGGATAGACCATTAATAATTTTGAATTACACTTCTCCTTTCCAAAAGCAAAGTCTTGATATAAGTCTTTTACTTATAAATATATAATAGTTTTAAAAATTATTTTAATAAAAGAAATTTACAAATGAAAAATAAAAGTCTAAATTATCTAAATTTTTAAAAAATATAATTTTTCTTACTTAAGATAGTTACACTATACTAAACATTTTCAACACTAAAAACTTTTAACTTAAAGTTTTTCTTCTTTACTAAAAATTTTAACTTAAAAATCAACTAAATTTTCTTACTCCTTTCTAAAATCAAATTTTACTTCCCTAATAAAACTTCATATACATAGTCATTTTTTTTTCTTTTCAAATCAAATTCACTTGTAGCACAGTTGAGAACAAATAAAATTCCTATTTTGAAAATATTTTTCATCCCCCCCAAACTTAAAATTTTTACAGATTAAACATTTTAGCATCAAATATAAGCAGGAATAAATTTAAAATAACATGCTAATAGGAATTTTTAAACCCTAATGATACATGTAGAAGAACTAAAAAAAATAGGAGTAAAATTAATTTTGATCAAATTTTCTAATATTTTCTTTTCAATTCAACATGTAGAGATTCAATAGACTTCTAAGCAGTGGGTAGACTTATTCAATAGACTTCTAAGCAGTGGGTATAAACATAAAAACAAACAAACACACTAACTTTGACTTCACAATCTCAATGTAAAAAACAAACACACAAACATGACAAAAAAAATATACAGGGTAGCAGTTTCTGAAATTTAAATTTAAGATCTAAGTTAGCAAGATTTTTAATCTTTACATAAAACATAGAATTAAGTAAAGTTTTAAACTAACTAAATCACAATACTCATAATACTCATAATAGTTACCTCATAATAGTTACTACCCTAGAATTAAAAAACACATTATTAACTAACAAAAATATCTCTAGAAAAAATCCAAAACACAACACATAATCTAATTCAACACACAGATGCAAATGTTGCAGTACTAAGACCACATAGTCCTCAACATAATACAAACATAAAAAATTCTAGTCCTACTCCCCATCTTCTAAATCATCAATATATCATTTTTCTGCAGGCTCATAATCAAGATATCGAGGATATGGAGGAAATGGCACTCCTGGGTCACCTCTAATTAGGCTCTCCAGAGATGAGTGGAATTTCTCTTCATAATCACTCTTCCTTCTATTATAACATTTCTCCTATTATATTTATCTGTATGATCTGCAAAATGCTCTAAATTCTAAACTTTATTAGCCGTAAAGTTAATATTATCCATCATATTTTATAATAATGCATCTCGGGTCTTAGTAGACTCACCTCTAGATGTAGAAGCAGCAGAGGTAGAAGCAGTAGACGTCTCCATTCCATAAATCCTAGAAAATCTTCCTCTCCAGCCAAAAATAGAATGCTCAAAATAATTCTTTATGTTCACCTTAGTGATGGGCTTTAGAGGTAACAATACTTCTTCCCAACTATGATATTTAACTCCAACCTACTCACGCAAAGAAAAAATCAAGGAAGCTAATCCCAGACCTGCAGAAGTAACAGCTGTGGTAGAACTGATGATAGTCTGATAGATCAAAGCTCCAATGTGGATGAGCTTTCCTTCTTGAATCCAATAATTTAACGTCGCTCTCTCTCTTGTAACTTTACTGAGATGTTAGTTGGATGAAGACAAGCAGAAATAAAATAGTGTTAGGCCTTTGAAGGTGCACATAACTTGAAAGTTGGAAAATTGACTCTCCTTTCATTAGTGATTTTCCAATGTCCTCTCCCAATAGTCAAGTAAGAAATAATCTCGAATAATAAGTAAGAAATAATCTCGTCTAACTCTGCTTCAGTCGGACTATAATATGTAAAAAAACATAATGTATCAGGAGGCAGATGATGAAATAAGTTGATTACCTACGGTGAAAAAGGTACCAACTTTCCTCGAACCATAAGTCTATCATCTTGAGCCTCAGAGAGGTTAGCATAGAACTTCCTAACAAAAGAAATAACGGGAATAACAGAAAATAACAGAATTATTCTCGCTGTCGACGAACAATCAGATGTTCCACTTCTCTACCTAGATTCATAAAACAATGCCCTTGAATCAGTTTTCATGATTGAAACGCTTCACTGTACCGATGTTGAGCCTTCAAACTAACAAATTACTCAAACTAACAAATTTACTCGAATCAAAAAGGCTCTTCCCTTTGCTCCTCTTCATTCTTGGTGCCATTCTAAAAATTTTATAAATTCCAAAAATGTCTTAAAAAATTAAGTTTAAACTAGTAAACTAAACATCCAAAAGCACAAACTAAACATCCCACCAATTTTCATAGATTTTTCTTCATTCTTCCCCATGAACTTTCAAATTTCTTCGAATGTGCTAAAAATACATGATGGAAATCCAAAATTTTTGCATACAAGTAAAGCTCTCACCTCAAGGAACTTGGATCTAGCAAATTTCACTTGATTCCACTAAGAAATCTTCACTTTAGATGTGCCCTAGCCCTAAAAAATCGCGAACTCAATGGTTTGAAGATGACGGTGGCGTTAAAAATGGTGATTTTTGGGCTAAAATTTCACTTTTAACTCTTCGCAAAACGATTTTTGTGAACCATCTCTTAAGCGCGAATAAGTGGTGCTTAGGATCCTACCTCTCGGGTTAGCCCTTGCTTAAGAATGAGATGTGGCACTTAGGAGCTATTGCACGATTTTTAAAATTTTTAAATTCAAGTATAATGCACTATTCGCCTAAGTAAACCACCCCTAAATAGTCTCATAGACTTAAATCACTATTTTCAACTTCCTATAACTCACCTCTCTCTCAAAATTCACCATAATAACTATTTCAATTAGAGGCTACAAAAAACACAAACTTTCACACAAAAAATCTTATATTAATTCACAAACGAGTACAAATACAATTAACACTTAGCTCTCACTCCAAATAGTCTCGGATGAGAAAATTTCCTAAATTCAAACACTTAACACTCATATTACCATTAAACTCATAAAAAAGTCATAAACACTAAAAACAAACACTAACATGTAAACACAATGACTCGAAACAAATAAACTCGAACAAAGAACTTAATTCCACTCTTCATTTAATGGGACAACCTCATGTCTTTCATTAGTCTCTCTTGGGGCCATTAGAATATAATGTTGATAAAACAAACGGTGATGACGTGCTCTGATACAATCTTCTTCAATCCACTTTTGCTAAAGGGACATCTCCTTATCTGCTTCCTCTATATAACTAGAGCGGATAAACTACATTTTCAATTGCCATCCAATATGCTCAAGATGTGCAAGAATCTCCAATACCTTAGTCTCCAACAAAGATATGGTATTCTCAATTTTGTTGATCTTCTCTGATATCCCTTCAATACTAACGGCTAAGAAACCGTTATACATCTCTTGTGCACTTTGACTAATGAATTTCTTCCTCATGGTCTCTTCCTTCTTCTTCAAATCCATCTCCTATGTAGACATCATCTCAAAATCACTCTCTCTTAGACTTTAGGGCTACAGATGATTTGAGGTGAAATTCCTTAACAAAACCCTTCTATTTGTAGGCCTAAATCCTTCCAATAACTCATAGACACGTCTAGTAACTGCCTTGGCAAGTTTTATACAAACTAATTGGTGGTTTTCCCTTCTAGAATCCAACTTTTGTACATGTGATAAAACTGTCACGTTTAAGCGCCAAATCTGGCGCTTAAGCACCAGTGCACATTTTTACACTAGTCAACTTAACGTCCAAATTCTAATTCTAACATGTCTAAGTCATTAAATAAAATCTTAAAATCAGTACTAACATATAATAGTCTAAAAAATACTACCCATATTTTCTTAATCACACATAAAACAACAATCAAAACAAAAACACTCTAATAATTATAGGTTGCCTCCCACAAAGCATTTGGTTTTACGTCGTCAGCCCGACTTAACCAGTGCATACTCTAGTTGACCCAACATCATTCCATCATTAAACATATGCAGATCCCCTATATAATAACGTTTTAGTCGATGTCCATTAACTTTAAATATTTTCTCTGACTTAGGATCTTTAATATTCACATCTCCATAAGGATAAAATTTTATCACAATAAATAGGCCCATCGACCTAGTCCTATGTTTGCCTGGAAATAATCTCAACCTTGCATTATATAGCAAAAATTGTTGCCCTGGCTGAAAATTTTTAATAAGAATGATTCGATCATGCCACATCTTCATCTTATCTTTGTAAATCTTAACACTCTCACAAGATTCATTCCTTATCTCTTCAAGCTCATTTAATTGTAATAATCTTTTCTTACCAGCATCATTCAATTTATAATTTAACTCTTTAATCACCCAATATGCTTTATGCTCAAGTTCAACTGGTAAATGACAAGCTTTCCTAAATATTAGCTTGTCTGGGGACATTCCATTAGGAGTTCTGTATGCAGTCCAATAAGCCTACAAAGCATAGTCAAGTTTGACTGCCAATCCATTTTTGTTGGATTCACAGATTTTTTCATAATTCAGATTTTTTCTGTTGGATTCACAGATTTTTTCATAATTCTTTTAATTTCCCGATTGGATAATTCAGCCAAATCACTTGTGTGAGGATGATAAGCATTATCAATCCTATAATTTATATGATATTTCTTTAATAATTTTTCCATTATGGCATTTCTGAAATGACTTCCCCCATTAGTAATGATAACTCTCGACATCCCAAATCTATAAAATATGTTTGCTTTAAAAAATTTTACAACACTTTGAGCATCACATCGAGGTAAAGTAACAACTTATATCCATTTGGATACATAGTCCACTGCTAACAAAATATATAAATTTCTGAAAGATGGTATAAATGGTCCCATGAAATCTAATCCCCAAACATCAAATATTTCAACTTCTAGCATATAATTGAGAGGCATCTCATTTCTTTTAGAAAATTGCCTGCTTTTTAACATCGATCACAAGTTTTTATATAAGCATTAACATCTCTAAAAATTGTAGGCCAATAGAATCTAGATTGTAAAGTTTTGTATGTTGTTTTATCAACACCAAAATGTCCCCCAAAATCAGAATTATGTTATTTTTGGATAATCTCATAAGTTTTTTTTAGTGGTACACATCTTTGAATAATCAGATCATTTCCTTATTTATGTATAAATGGGTAATCTCAAAAACTAAGTATTAGCTTCAGAAATAACTTTCCTCTTCTGTTGGTATGTCATTCCATAGGGTATAATATCCATAGGGTACATTCCATAGGGTATAATATCACTAACAATAAAGTTTACAATGTTGGCATACTACGGAACACACTACGCATTAATAGTGAACAACTTTTCATCTCAAAATTGTTCATTAATTTCTTTTCAAAAAAGAGTGTTTTTTTTCTAGCTCAAGCGTGGACAAATGATCAGTAATTTGATTTTCAATCCCCTTCCAATCTACTATTTCAAAATCAAATCCTTGAAAAAGAAGAATCTATCTAATAAGTCTAGGTTGAAATTCCTTTTTTCATAAAATACTTAATAGCAGAATGATTTGTATGCACTACACAATGAGTTCCATTCAAAAATGATCTAAATTTATCAAAATCAAATACTATTGCTAATAACTCTTTTTCAGTAGTTGTATAATTATTTTGAGTTTTGTTAAGAGTTTTACTAGCATAGGAAATAACTTTGAAAACTTTAGCATATCTTTGTCCTAAAACAACTCTAATAGCATAATCACTAGCATCACACATCATTTCAAAAGGTTTTCCCCAGTCTGGTGAAACTATAATTAGTGCAGTGATTAATTTTTCTTTTAATAACTTAAAAGCTTTTAGGCATTCCTCATCAATATTTAAAATTGCATCGTTCTCCAGTAAATGGCATAAAGGCTTAGCAATCTTTGAAAGGTCTTTAATATATCGCCTGTAGAGTCCAACATGTTCTAAAAAACTCCTAATTTCCCTTACATTTCTTGGATAAGGTAAATTAGCAATTACTTGAATTTTAGTAGGATCTCCTTCCATAACATTTTCTGATATTTGATGACCAAATATAATTCCTCCTACTACCATAAATTGACATTTTTCCTAATTAAGGACTAAATTTATTTCTTCACAGTGCTTAAGAACTTTGGATAAATGTTCTAAACATGAAAGTTCCAAACACTGAAAAGTCATCCATGAATACTTCAATCCATTTTTCAATTAAATCACAAAATATTGCCATCATACATCCTTGAAATGTAGCAGGGGCATTACATAAACCAAAGGGCATTCTTCTAAAAGCAAAAGTACCAAAAGGACTGGTAAAATTTTTTTCTCTTGATCCTCTTGAGATATTTAAATTTAGTGATAACCAGTATATCGATCCACAAAACAAAAGTATTTATGCTCAGCTAGTTTATCCAACATTTGATCTAGAAAGGGAAATAGAAAATGATTTTTCTTAGTGGCAAGATTTAATTTTCTATTATCAATGCATATGTGCCACCCTGTAACTTGTCTAGTTGGTATTAACTTATTATGTTCATTCACAATTCCAATTACTCCTCCTTTCTTAGGAACACAGTGAATTAGACTAACCCATGCACTATCTGAAATAGGGTAGATAGTTCCAGCATCTAACCTTTTTAAAATTTTTTTTAAAATTTCTTTCTTTTTACAAATTCTTTCATAACAGGATTCAGTCACTTTTGAGGATCAGCCCTAGGTTTGCAATTCTCTTCCATATGAATTCTATGCATAAAAATTAAAGGACTAATTCCTTTAAAATCAGCAATTGTCCATCACAAGGCTTTCTTAAATTTTTTCTGAATTTTCATCAACCTTTCTTCTTCTTCTATTGTTAATTTTGAAGAAATTATAATTGGTGAAGTAGAGGAATCTCCTAAAAAGACATATTTTAAATGATTAGGAAGTAACTTCAACTCAAGTTCTGGAGGTTTTTTAAAAGATGGACAAAATGATTTATCTTTGTCTATCGTGTCCAAAATTTCAAACCTTTCTCGAACATAGTTTGAATATTCCCTAAAAAGATCTTCACTTTGATTTAATTCTTATTGTTGCTCGTGTTCCAAATCTTGTACATCATATTTTTGTTCTTAAGTCTTTTATAATTGTCATTCATTTAGATATCTTATAACATCCATTCTAAAACATTCATCATCTTTAACTTTTGTAGGGTATTTCATTGATCTTGAAACGTTAAAAGTAGCAGTTTGATCATTAACAAGCATTGTTAACTCCCCTTTCTGTACATCTATTATTACTCTTCTTGTGGCTAGGAAAAGTTTCCCCAAAATGATAGGTATAGCCTTATCTTCCTCCTTATCTAGCACAATGAAATCAACAGAAAAGATAAATTGATCCACTTTCACTAGGACATCTTCTATAACTCCTTTAGGGTATGTTATCGAACAATCTGGTAACTGTAGAGTTACAGTAGTAGGGGTTATTTCTCCTAGTCGCAATCTTTTAAATATTGATAATGGCATAAGGTTAATGCTTGCACCTAAATCACATAAAGCTTTCCCATAAAATCCGTCTCCAATTGCACATGGAATTGTAAAGCTACTAGGATCTTTAAGCTTTTCAAGAAGGTTCTTCTAAATTATGGCACTGCACTCCTCCCTAAGTGAAACCGTCTCATTATCTTAGAACTTCCTTTTTCTGTTGATAATATCCTTCATAAACTTTAGATAGCTTAGCATTTTTTCTAAGGCTTCAGCAAAAGGAATATTAATTGTAAGCTTCTTAAATATTTCAAGAAATTCTGAAAATTGCTTATCCAACTTCTGTTGGCGAAGTCTCTAAGGAAATGGAGATGGTGGTTTTCAGGTGGTCGTTTTTCTAAATCAATTTTCGGAGGAGAAATCAAACTTTCAAAATCTTTTGGAGTGTCCTCTTTTGATTCTTCAATTTCTTCTCTCTCTACTTTTATTTCCTTTTGAGCCATACCTTCCAAATCTCTTCCGCTTCTAAGTTGAACGGCTTTTACTTGCTCTTTATCATGATCTTTTGGATTTGATTCAATACTATAAGAAATTATTCCTTGGGATTTATTACTTAATGAATTTGCAATTTGCTCAAGTTGATGCTCTTTGTAATTGATTTCCCATTTGTAACACCACTTCCCTATATATAAATTATTCTCCTTAAATTGTGTATTACTGTTGAAACTTGGAGGATAAGTAGATATATAATTATTATTCTCTTGGTTGTTCTAGTTTTCCAATGGGTTTACCTGGTTGTTCCCCCATTGCTGATTATTACCACCTGAATTATTACTCCAGTTAAAGTTAGGATGGTTCTTCCAACCTGGGTTATAATAATTTGAATATGGGTTATTCTATTTATTATTTATGGAATTCAAAGTTTTTAATGATTCTTGAGAATTTACCATTTGGCATAATGAATTTCCTTCAGCCATAGAAATTGGTTGAGAAAAATTTATTCCAAATTGGTCTAACTTCCTTAAAATTGTAGCAACTTGATTTGCTAACATGGTAAATGCATCAGTTTCATGAATATTGGCTACTTTCCTAGGATTCACTCTCTCAAAAAACCATTAAAAATTATTGGTAATCATTTTTTCTATTAGAGCATAAGCGTCATGAAATGGTTTTGTCATCAATGAACCGCCAGCAGCGGCATCGATAATTGATTTAAGAGATCAAAGTAATCCATTATAAAAAGTTTGAATTATTAACCAATGTAGTATAGCATGGTGTGGACACTTTTTTAATAGTTCTTTAAGTTGTTCCCATGCTTCATAAATAGATTCCCCTTCAAATTGATTAAAAGTTGTAATATCATTTCTAAGCTTGACAGTTTTTTATGGTGGAAAATATTTAGCAAGGAATTTTTGTGCTAAATCACTCCAAGTTCTGATAGATCTAGGGGCTAACAAATTCAACCACATCTTAGCTTTATCCCTAAGTGAGAAAGGACATAACTTATGTCTTATGGCATCATCAGATACACCATCGTATTTAAATGTAGTGCACAATTCTAGAAAATTGGCTAGATGTAAATTTGGATATTTAGTTGGTGATCCCCCAAACTGATTATTTGATACCATTTGGATAATAGCAGGTTTAAGCTCAAATGAATTAGCTACTACAGTAGGTTTTTGAATACTACAACGAACTTCATCTACAGTAGGGTTAGCATAATCTCTTAAAGGTTTAAACTCTTAATGAATTTCAGCATTATAATCGTTATGGTATGCCATTTCTGTAATTTTTTTAAATTTTTCAAGATTTTTAATCTTTTTAGTTTTTCTGATTTTTATAATAGTTCTCTCTAAATCAGAATCATAGGGCACTAGTCCTTCATAACCTAAACTACGCAAACACTAACATATAATAAAATAAAAATAAATACACTCAAAATAAGATACAATAACTTTTAAAGTTTAAATAAAACTTTCTAAAAATAGAAATTTACTTTTAAAATCAATTTCTCCCCGCCAACGGTACCAAAACAATGATCTCAACTTACTACTTATATGCAACAACATAACAATAATTTTGATTATATTTTTCACTTATATTTCCTTATTTTGCAATAAAACCAAAAATTTGATTTTGAAGAAAAATAAGAAATTAACTTTTAATTTATATATATTGGGATACTACGTAAGTATACATATTGTTATCAAGTAATATAGGATTTTTTGAATAAGACCTGAATTTTGAACCCACAGGGAGATTATGCAATATGCACTTTTATAAACATTCTATTCTTAAAAAGACAATTATTTATAATAAAGATGACTCTTGTAGTAATCAAAATTTAAATATTTTAGTATTTTTAATATTTTGATAGAATAATAATAATTTAAAAAAGATAACTAGAGTATTTGTAGAAGTAAAGCACTAAAGATGAAAATATCTTTCTTCTTATCATGAATCTGTAATAAGTAATTGGAATTCAGTTGTGGAAGTATGCAAATTGTGTTGTGCCAAATAGGAGCAATAATATTCTTTACCCTTACTAAAGATGTTATAAAGAACATTGGCTAATTTAAAGTTTGAATAGTTCTGAAGACCGGCTAGGTAGAGAAGATACTAGCTCTCACTCTAGAGTCCCCTTGATTCCCTCCACCTATTGGCTAAGATTCTCGTATTAGTACCTAAAATAATAAACCAAGTTGGGGGGCTTTAACCTATCACTTTAAATTCCTCTAACTCTACACCCTTCAATGAATATTTCGCTATTTATTTGCACTCAATCATATGAACTACATTCTCATTCATACAACCACATTTTATCTTTCCAATTGTTGACTGAGACATTACCAACCCAGTTCCTACATGTTCTCACAACAAATTTTAACATTTAGATTGGCCAAATGAAGAAGTCAATGAAGTGCATGGAATGAAATCATCAATGAAATCATCACAACTAAGAAGTAAATGAAGTGCATGGAATGAAATCATCACAACTTCTTCCAAAATTAAAGATCAATACTCTTGTTACTTATCATTTTAAGATTAGTTACTTATCATTTTAAGAAAAAAGTTAAAGAAAACTACTCAGAATCTATGGAGAAAGCAAAACCTACTTTAGTTTAGAAGTATAAATCATTGTTAAACCAATAACAAGTCTTAATTAAAACCAAAACTAGTCTAAAATAAAATATTAAAACTTATCTCAAGTCCTCCACCAAACTCTTCAAGCTCCTTTAAATCTCTTCTCTTTTACAACACTCTCAATATAAAAACTAAAATAAAAAGGATAAATAAATAGGTGGTGCTTGAAAATCTCTCCGAATTAACTCCCCAATTCAAGAACGTTCAAAACTTTCTCTTTTCAAGCACACTTTCAAAGACTCAATCTTCATTCTTTTATAAATCTCCAAAAGGTAACTTGGTATCTCTTCAAAATATGTCTTGATTTGATGTATTTCTCCAAGAGATGCCTCCTTTCACAACAATATTTGTCCATGATGGATGTGACCAGCTATTAAGCCAATAGTTGCCTCAAAAACCTCTTCAAAATTTTCAAAAACTGATTTTATTCATCGAATAACTACCACGAACGCTTAAGCGCGGGGCGTCTGGCGCTTAGGCGCGACCTTCTCTGTTTAACCAGCAATATTTGTCCATGATGGATGTGACCAGCTATTAAGCCAATAGTTGCCTCAAAAACCTCTTCAAAATTTTCAAAAACTGATTTTATTCATCGAATAACTACCACGAACGCTTAAGCGCGGGGCGTCTGGCGCTTAGGCGCGACCTTCTCTGTTTAACCAGCGCTTAAGCACCAGATTTGACGCTTAGGCGCCAAAACTCTCTTGCCCAATTTTCTCCTATTTACTCCAAATTTGATCATTTTTCACTTATTTAAGTATTTTTCACCTTTTTACCTGTACCGGAATGAAAAACACACAAATACCTTTCAATAAAGCATAATATCTCAAAAATAGTTATAAAAATGCATTTAAAAACACTATAAGTTCTAGGTTTATAATCATCCTCTGCAATAATTGATCTTAGGTCTCAGTAGATTCACCTCTAGATGTTAAAGCACGTGAGGTAGATGATATAGATGTAGAAGCAGCAGAGGTAGAAGCAGCAGACATCTCCATTCCATAACTCTTAGAAAATCCTCCTCTCCAGCAAAAAGTAGAATGCTCAGAATAAATCTTCACATTCACCTTAGTGATGGGCATTAGAGGTAACAACACTTCTTCCCAGCTATCATATTTCCCAGCTATCATATTTAAGCTATCATATTGAACTCTAGCCTACTCACACAAAGAAATGATCAAGGAAGAAAATCCCAGACCTGCAGTAGTAATGACAGTGGTAGAATTGATGATAGTCTGATAAATCAAATCTCCTATGTTGATGAGATTTCCTTCCTAGATTCAATAATTTAACGTTGCTCTCTCTCTAGTCACTTCACTAAGAAGATTTGTTGGTAGTGGACGAGCAGAAAAAAATAGTGCGAGGCCTTTGAATGTGCACATAACTTTGAAGTTCGAAAGTTAACTCTCCTCTCATTAGAGATCTTCCAAAGTCCTCTTCCAACAGTCAAGTAAGAAATATTCTTGTCTGACTCCGCTTTAGTCAGACTAAAATTTGCATAAAAAATATAATGTATTAGGTGGCAGATGATAAAAAAAATTGATTACCTCTGATTAAAAAGGTACCAACTTTCCTCGAACCATGATTCTATTGTCTTCAACCTCAGGGAGGTTTGCATAGATCTCCCTAACAACAAAAACAACCGCTACAACAGAGAAACAATAGAATCGTTCTCACTATCGACGAACGATCAAATTCTTTGCGTCTCCACCTGGATTTCTGAGGCACCGCTCCTAGATCAGTTTTTATGATTGCAACGCATCATTGTACCGATCTTGAGCCTTCGAACTAACAAATTTACTCGAATCGAAAGGCCTCTTTCCTTTGCTACTCTCCATTCTTGCTGCCTTTTTATAAATTTTATAAATTCCAAAAATAACTTCAAAAATGAAGTCTAAATTACTAAACTGAACTTCCAAAGTATAAACTACACTTCCCATGCAATTTCACTACACTTCCCATGCAATCTACACTTCCCATGCAATTTCCATAGATTTTTTTTCTCATTTTTCACCATGAATAGTGAATCTTTTAATTTCTCCAAATGTGCTCAAAGCACATAGTGAAAATCCAAAATTATTGCATAAAAGTAAAGCTCTTACTTCAAGGAACTTGGATCTAGGAAATTTCACTTGATTCCACTAAGAAATCTTCACCACTAAGAAATCTTCACTTAGAAATCTTCACTTTAGATGTGCCCTAGCCCACAAAAATTGTGAACTCAAGAGGTTGAAGGTGACGGTGGGGTTAAAAATGGTGACTTTCATACTGAAATTTAATTTTCAACTGTTCGCGAATCGATTTTCATGAACCAGTTCTTAAGTACGAGTAAATGATGCTTAGGCACCTGCCTCTCGGGTTAGCTTGAGCTTAAGCGCGAGATGTGGTGCTTAAGCTCCAGTGCATGATTTTCAAAATTTTTAAAATAAAGTAAAATGCACTAGTTTCTTAAGTAAACCACCCCTAAATGGTCTCATAGCACTTACATGATTTTTTTCAACTTCCTATAACTCTCCTCTCACTCAAAATTCTCCATAACAACTATTTCAATTTGTAGTTAAAAATAACACAAAATTTCACACAAACAAACTTATATTAATTCACAAATTAGTACAAATACCTTTAAACACTTAATTCTCACTCCAAGTAGTCTTGGATGAGAAAATTTCTCTAAATACAAATACATAACAATAATTTCACAATTAAACACATATAAAAATTCATAAATACTAAAAAAAAGACTTAAACACTAAATCACTTGAAAACAACAACTTTTAACACTGAAGTTAATTCCATTCTTTATTAGAAGAAATAAATTCATGTCTTTCATTTGTCTCTCCAAGAATATAGAGTTGATAAAACAGATAGTGGTGACGAGCTCTGATACTATCTTCTTCAATCCACTTCTGCTTTAAAAAAATTACCGAATCTGCTTCCTATATATAACTTGTGTGGCTAAATTGCATCTTCAATTACCATCTAATATGCTCTAGATGTGCATGCAAGTCAAGTACCTTGGTCTCCAATAAAGCCATAGTATTCTCAATTTTGTTGATCTTCTCTGATATATCTTCAATACTAACGACTAAGAAACTATTATACATCTCTTGTGCACTTTGACTAATGAACCTCTTCCTCATGGTTTCTTCCCTCTTCTTCAAATCCATCTCCCATGAAGACATTTTCTCTAAATCTCACTTTCTCTTAGAATTGTAGGGCTAGAAACAACCTGGGGTGAAATTCCTTCACAAAACCCTTCTATGTATAGGCCTAAATCCTTCCAATAACTCCTAGACACGTTTAGAAACTTTCTTAAAATTAGCTTGGCATGTTTCTAGAATATTAATTTCGCACATGTGTTTAAACTGCCGCGCTTAAACGACGGATCTGGCGCTTAAACGCCAGTGCACGTTTTTGAACTAGTCAAGTTAACATACAAATTCTCATTCTAACATGTCTTTGTCACTAAATAAAGTCTTAAAATCTTTACTAACACATATTTGTTTCAAAAAAACTACCCCAATTTTCTTAATCACACACAAAACAATAACCATAATAAAAATACTCTGATAACTCTGTGTTGCCTCCCACAAAGCGCTTGGTTTTACGTCGTCAGCCTGACGTAACCAGTGATTTTTATGGTTGTTCCAACATCATTTCATCTTTAAATTTATGTTGATCCCCTAAAAAATAAGGTTTCAGTCTATGTCCATTAACTGTAAATATTTTCTCAAACTTAGGATCTTTAATATCCATAGCTCCATAAGGATAACTTTTATCACAACAAATGGGCCCATCCACCTGGACTTACTTTTGCCTGCAAATAATCTTAACCTTGCATTTTATAGGAAAACTTGTTGGCCTGGCTAAAAATTTTTAGTAAGAATCATTCGATCATGCCACATCTTCATCTTCTCTTTATAAATCTTGGCACTCTCATATGGCACTCTCATAAGATTCATTATTCATTCCTTATCTCTTCAAGCTCAATTAATAGCAATAGTCTTTTCACACCAGCATCTTTCAAATTGTAATTGAACTATTTAATCGCCCAATATCCTTTATGCTCAAGGTGAACTGGTAAGTGACAAGCTTTCCCAAATATTAGCCTATATGGGGACATTCCTTTAGGAGTTCTGCTTGCAGTTTTATAAGCCCACAAAGCATAGTCAGGTTTGACTGCCAATCCATTTTTGTTGGATTCATAGATTTTTCCATAATTCTTTTAATTTTCCAATTGGATAATTCACCCAAACCACTTGTATGAGGATGATAAGTAGTAGCAATCCTATGATTTATATGATATTTCTTTAATAAATTCTCCATTATGGCATTTCTAAAATGACTTTCCCCATTAGTAATGATAACTCTCAGTGTCCTAAATCTTTAAAATATGTTCGTTCTAAAAAAATATGCAACACTTTGAGCATCACATCAAGGTAAAGCAACAGCTTTTATCCTTTTGGATACATAGTCCACTGCAAATAAAATATATAAATTTTCGAAAGATAGTATAAATGGTCCCATAAAATCTAATCCCCAAACATAAAATATTTCAACTACAAGCATATAATTGAGGGGCATCTCTTTTCTTCTAAAACTATTGCCTACTCGTTGACATCTATCACAAGTTTTGATATAAGCATTAATATCTCTAAAAATTATAGGCTAATAGAATCCAGATTATAAAATTTTGTAAGTTATTTTATTTACACCAAAATGTCCTCCAAAATTAGAATTATGATATTTTTGGTAAATTTCATAAGTTTCTTCTAATGGTACACATATTCGAATAATTAGATACTTTTCTTGTTTATATAAAAATGGGTAATCCCAACAATAAGTCTTAGCTTCATAAATAAATTTCCTCTTTTATTGGTATGTCATTCCATAGGATATAATATCGCTAACAATAATGTACATAATGTCGGCATACCACGGAAGACGCCACTCATTAATAGTGAATAATTTTCATCTGAAAAATGTTCTTTAATTTCTTTTTCAAAGTAGAGTGGTTTTTCTAACTCAAGCCTGGACAAATGATCAACAATTTGATTTTCAGTCCCCTTTCGATCTACTATTTCAAAATCAAATTCTTGAAAAAGAAGAATCCATCTTATAAATCTAGGTTTATCATCCTTCTTTTTCATTAAGTACTTAATAACACAATGATCTCTATGCACTACAAAATGAGTTCCAATTAAATATGATCTAAATTTATCAAAACTACATACTATTGCTAATAACATTTTTCTATTATTGTATAATTAATTTGTGTTTCATTAAGAGTTTTACCAACATAGTAAATTACTTAGAAAATTTTATCATATCTTTGTCCTAAAATAACTCCTATAGCATAATCACCGACCTCAAACATCAATTCAATAGGTTTTCCCCAGTTTGGTGAAACTATAATTGGTGCAGTGTTTAATTATTCTCTTAAAAAATTAAAAGCTTTTAAGCATTCTTTATCAAAATTAAAAATTGCATCTTTCTCCAGTAAATGACATAAAGGCTTAGCAATCTTCAAAAAGTCTTTAATATATCGCTTGTAGAATCCAGTATGTCCTAAAAAACTCCTAATTTTCCTTACATTTGTTGGATAAGGTAAATTAGTGATCACTTGAATTTTAGCAGTATCTACTTCCATACCATTTTCTGATATTAATGTTTGATGACCTAATATAATTTCTCCTCCTACCATAAATTGGCATTTTTTTCCAATTAAGGACTAAATTTGTTTCTTCATAGTGCTTAAGAACTTTAGATAAATGTTCTGAACATGAGACAAATGAAGTTCCAAACACTAAAAAATACCCCGAAGAGCAATCTTAGCAATGAATACTTCAATCCATTTTTCAATTAAATCACAAAAAAATGTCACCATACATCTTTGAATTGTAGTAAGGGCAATACATAAACCAAAGGGCATCCTTCTAAATGCAAAAGTACCATAAGGACTGGTAAAAGTTATTTTCTTCTGATCCTCAAGAGATATTTTGTATTTGGTGATAACTAGTATATCCATCCAGAAAATAAAAGTATTTATGCCTAGCTAGTCTATCCAACATTTGATCTACAAAGGGTAATGGAAAATGATCTTTCCTAGTGACAAGATTTAATTTTCTATAATTAATGCATA
>NW_018248696.1:27765-60462 GCF_001263595.1 Phalaenopsis equestris
TTCATTATGTTCATTCACAGTTATAGTTACTCCTCCATTCTTAGGAAAGCAGTTAATTAGATTAACCCAAGCATTTTTTGAAATAGGACAGATAATTCCAGCATCTAACCACTATCTAAAATAGACTATCCTCAAATATCTTAAAGCTTTGCGCACAAAACCCTTAGAGTAGGGTACGACATCAAACTCCTCCTAGTAAGGTCTACCCTTTAAAACTAATGCACCACCTATAGATTGGGTTAAGGCCTCTAGAACTTGTTCGACCATTTGCTTAAATTCCTTTTCTGGCATGGCACTTGATGGATAATCTTTTTTTTGTTGCTCATTTCTATTTGCTGAGGTAACTTCTATCCTTTCATCTTTCATATGTATAATATCTAGTTGGTTGACTTCTAGAGAGGCTAATTGTGGGGATTGAGATTTTCTTTGAACTGTAGCCATGGTAGTCATGGTTGCGACCATCTCTTTCATTTTTTTCTTCAATTACCTGACTTGCTCATCCCTTAAGAAGATAGCCCTACGCAGCTCATCTATGCATTATCTTCGAAGAGAGGTTGAGTGTCGCGTGTAGATGCAGCTGCTCTGATTTAAATGACATGGATATCCATAAAATCTTCTTCGAGTTACTCGTTAAAGTTAAAATATTCATCATCACCAATGGAAACTCCATGGTCTCGGTACAACTCAAAAATCTTAATCGTGAACTTTCAGCCTTTTCTTCAATTATTGATACTTGGATTGTCTTAAGGTCTGGAGGACCCTGCTAGATCTCCTCTACTTGCTCCTCCATCTCGCTTGCAATTGCTGCGACTGCTGCGACAATGTCAGACCCTGGCTTCATTCCATGATCTTGCCCTGCTGGCTCAATGGACCATATCGGTACAGCGACCTTGGGTATCCATACCTTTTTCTTTGATGGTGATGTCTTGAGACGGAGTGTCTCGGTAGGAACATTAGTATGTCAAGGAAAAGTATGCTCCCCATGGTGCGGAGTAGATATAGCATTGGGTAATCTCTTCATCTTTTCCTATGGGACTTTAAGTACATCCTTGAGGTGGGTGATTGGTAGAATTCTTGGACCCAAACATGACTTGACTGGTCAACGGCCCGCAGGTCTAGTAAAGGTGGAGTCAGTTGTAACTATAGTGTTATGAACTCTACTTCCCAAACAAAACTAAACAGGAATGCGAGCAGGCAAAGCTTCAGTTGATTTCTGAGAACGTATGACAGTTTTGACATCCCTTAGAATTTTTTTCTTCATGTGAGGGGATACTGCACGTCCCATTCATTTGAGTAACTCGCCAACTGAACAACTTTCTTCAGCAACTAGTCTCTGAAAAATTGAACTGACTCGAGTGATAGGAGCACTCTTCTTCCTCTACCCACCATGTCCATGAAGTGTTAGTAAAGCAGTAGTGACCTTCTGGATACTCTAGTACCCGTTAGTGTCCATTAAGTGATGGAACCTACTCCCTTGCAAAAGTAGATAGGTCTCCGACAATGTTGACTCATCCTGGTGAAGATTTTCATCAACAAGTACTTCCTAAAAAATCTAGGCTATAGTAGCCCTCCAAACCTTCTTGTTACGGTCTCTCCTTTGGGTTTAGGTTTACGGCGCAGTCTTCAAACTCGATCTAATTTCAATTACTGACGGCAGGACGAAAAATCCCCCAGTCGGGTCTTCAAAGCACATAACTTTCATTACCTTAGTAGTAGCGGGAATAACAGGCTTGGTAGGTGTCGTGGTAGCAGTAGTCTTGACCTTCTTGTAAGAAGGAAAATCTTGAGGGCAGTTCAGGTTGAACTAGGCAGACTGTTCTTGAACCTCTGGAACGACGACTTTCATTATGATGAACGGGGCTTTCCCGAGGATGACCTCAAGATCTTTAAATCTTGCTCCAAACTTGATGGTAGGGGTGACATTGCAGGCACTACGGCTCATCGACAGGTTGCAGGAAAAAGTGAGAGTTGGGAACACAATTGCATCAACTTCAAAAGAGAAAGTTCTGGGGTTAGCTATTTGGCCAATACCTCGAATTCCTAGTGCAAGCACTAAAATTAGCAGAAGCCAATCTGTAGACCAGGTAAGTCTTTATTTAATTTGTAGATATTTTAAGATTTTAGTAAAAATAGTTTGAAAGTAGAAAGATTTAAATAATATAAGGAAAATTTAAAGATCATGCGCAACATGACACGATCTGATTTAAGCTGCCAAATAGCAAATCAAACTCGAGAGGGAAAAAGTTAAGTTCAGGACCCAGGACGGGACCAACATAACAACACACAATGCCCAGGTGGAACTAGTCCACAAACACACCTAATGGGGGTCCGACCCCACATGAAGATTAAAAAGTACTTAGTGTCCTCTTGAACTTCTCTGTTCAATGCTGGTCGAACAGACAGTCTTGAAGTCCAAAGAGTTGACCATATTTTCTCAAGATAGAAATGGGTAAAGCATGTCAACGAAGGAAGGGTAATACAGTTTATGAGAGACATGAACACATTGCCAATGTATGAAGATAAAATTTTCTGATATAAATGGAGAGAGAAGCTAATCCCCAGTGAAGTCGCCAGAAGCTATTGGCACTATTTTGGGTTGTGGAGTTGCCCGTCGGAAGCTGCCGGCCTCCGAAATCAAAATCTCATTGCCCACTTTGGAAAGGCATTTAATTTACATAAATACATATAAGTTTAGAAAATATGAAATCAAACTAAACCCATATTTTTCATAGTTTAAATGAAAGTGCGCTATACCTTAAACCATGTATCTATCCCGAAGGATAAACACAAGACTTGAGGGTGAGGCTCAATCAAATAAACTAAGAAACATATGATATCCATTTGGTCTGTGAAATCATTTTATTTGCCAACAAGTTCCTCTATTTAATACGAATAATTAAATAGGGTTTATGTTAAGCTGGGTTCGGAAAAGCTCCCTATACTAACAAGCTCCTATAGTTAGATACACCTTAAATGACCAAAGTCACTAAAGAAAACTCTCGATAAAAATTAGGAAATGTTATCTTCAAGGAGGTCAAGGGATATAACTTTTCAATTAGATCGGAAAAAGAGGTGTGAAAGGGGAACGACTCAAATTTGGAAAATTTATTGTAGAGTCCAAAGGAGGAAGAACTATGGGATGTTATAGGTCAGGAGGAGAACCTCGGTGACTTCCCAGTCTATCCTATTATTTGATTTTAATTTAGAAGAGAGATTATTTGAATATTTCATCCTATCAATTTTATTTATTTAGGGCTTACATTTTATGAAATGATCATACAAACAACCTGGAAGATGTGAGGATTTAGGTCGTGACTGACGACAACGTCGGAATCCTAAGATGAGTTAGGACTTATATTGTATAGCAGAGCTACACAAAGGCCTAAAGATGAGTTCAAGATTTATGTTGCATGAGCAAAAAATCTCAAAATCCTATGGCTTTGTTGTTTAATCTTAAGGAAGGGATGGTTTAGCTCATGGAAACAAGTTTTGCTATTGAAGATGGCCGCGTTGCCCACCATGCTAGCTCCAAACTCCTCATCATAACAAGTTTAAATTTTTCTAATGTGTCAAGTTATGATGTCAAATCAAATGTCTCTATGTTTACAGTTCTTTAAATATTATGTGGCATGTAAAAGTTGATTTGAGAGACACTGGTTAGGATCCTACGGTTCTCTCGTTTTGGTACCACTATTTTCTATCAGATTCACTAAGTCCAAATGAATTTACTAAACTCAACTTAATGAGTTCCATACTTTCATTTAGATTGTGGGAAGTCTCGTTAGTAACTGTTTGTTACATCTTTTGAAGGATTCTCAATCATCAAATAAACACATTTATTTTAGTTGCAATTATTATTTTATGTGATGTTTGTGATTAAAACTTGAGTCTTCTTATATTTTGAATGTTGTGGTGGTAAATTCTATCTTGGTAGATTTTAGTTTTGGTTTTGATTTTGCAGCTATCCTAGCAGTTTTGCTTTCATTGGAGGGTGACATCATTGTTTAACATGCAAGTTTTTTAAGCATGAAATTATAGTGTGGAAAGTAAAAAAGAAAATGGTATTGTAAACTGTAAAAGCATACCTGGCGAGTCTTCTCATTCCACCACCTAAAAGGTCGGTACTTGCAAGATATGTAGAGTATTGCAAGAAAGTTTAAGCATGAAATTATAGTGTGGAAAGTAAAAAAGAAAATGGTATTGTAAACTGTAAAAGCATACCTGGCGAGTCTTCTCATTCCACCAACTAAAAGGAAGGTCGGTACTTGCAAGATATGTAGAGTATTGCAAGAAAGTTTAAGTTGTATAAGTGGATGAAGGTTTAGCTACCAAATCCCAAGTTATGATAATGTTGAATCTCAAAAGATACTCGGAAGATCCTAATGGATAATTTTAGAACAAAATGTAACAAGTTCAATTTTCCCTTCAGAATATCCAATAGATTTCAAAATACTCAAGGTGTGGCCCTAGATCATTTTGAATGTCTCTTAAAATATCTCAAGTTCATTTTTATCTTACATAAAGTTCCAATAATCATCTGAGGCTAGAGTGTGATTACTCCATTACTTAGTGAAGCTTGACAATTTAATTATCCCAAGGATAGGGTTTCTTTTAATAGTTATGTGAGTGAGTGCCCCAAAGGCAAGTTTGAGTTATTTAAGATTATGATGCCCAAAGTCAAAGTCAGGCTTATAATGCTTAAAAGATGTTAATCACCAATCATATTATTTTCTAAATCCAACTAATTGAGTTTAGAAATTGAGCCTAGCTCACTATTAGCCTTTAACAATCATAATGAGTGAAATGGTGGTTTTCATAGTTTTGCTTTAAGTGCTATATATCCTTAATAGATGATCACATCATCCTCAACTTTGGTCCTAAGAAGAGTAAATTTTCATTTTCTTGGCTTAAGCCCATCACTTAAGAATCATTTGATCTTTAATTCACTTCCAAGTCATGAAGATTAAGAGAATTATGCTTTTAGTTGATGTTGTGCAAGGGTGTTGAATGGTTTTCTACCTTTTAGCCCCAGTGTATTTCAATCATCCAAGCATGTTTATTAAGATCAAAATTATCAATTTTCCTTTTGATAATCCTAATTTTTTTTTATTAAGGCACCAAATTCTTAAAATTATCACTTTGCCCTTGGGGCACTTCACCTCATAACTCCTTAAACACAACTCAAATGATTTTAAGGGTTTAAAGTGTTATATCCACGAGGTAATTAAAATGTTAGAGGAGGACATGTGGACCTCTCATAATTTAATTTAATTTAAATAATTATTTAAATTTAGGAAAAATTATTTTTTAAAGGTTAATTTATTTAATTATCCCAAATAAAATTTATATTTTTGGAAAAATTATTAGAGGTTTTTTAAGGTCAGAGAAACACTTGGGCAAAATTTCATGATTTTTTTGTTCAAATTTCTATCTTTATTATTTTATTTTAGATCAATTTCCATGATTTATTTAAATAGAAAAACAATATTTATTTAAATAGAAAATATTGTTTTAATTTTAAATGTTATTTTTATACTTTTAATAGACTCCTCCGAGTTCAAAAAATTTTTAGAATCAAATTTTATATTTTTGTAATTTTTAGTTTTTTTATTATAATTATTTTAGTCAAAAAATATGAAAAATTAATTTTTATGCTTTTAAAATTTATTTTTAACTTAGGAAAATTAGTAAAAAATATCCTATTGAGTCCCAAGTGATCAGAGGACAACTAGACATATTTTTGCAATTCTTAGTTATTCTTAATTTTTTTAAAATCCAAAATATGGCTGAAAAATCAAGTATTTTTCTAAAAATAATTTTTATTTTTCCTAGGTATCTCTAATCAAAAGGAACTCAAAATACTACTATTCATAATTTTTCTAAGTCTATTTAATTTATTATTATTAACTTTGTACAAAAATACAAGATTTCTTAGAAAATACATATTAGTGCTTAAATCAAACCAGATATGATTTTTACGAACAATGTGGAGTTGATTTTGTTAATCTTTTTTATGTATTTAATTTAAACAAATTGATACAAGTTATTTACATTTAACTAAGTATAGAAATTCACAAAATGATTCAAAGCATCACATTATTTTTTCTAGACTTCTTTGACCACAAGAAACCTACTAAAATTGTTTTCATAAATTTTCAAGTGATATTTTGGTTTATATATTTAAAATAAGCCAAAATTGTCACATTAGCTTGAAAATTAAGGTTAGCAATGTAGAGATGCCCTCTGAACTTGGAAAAATCCAAAGACATGGCCTCTATCATGAGGAATATACCCTCAAAATTTCAAGTCATGTTGAGATGTTTTAAGCCATTGAGAATGAAAATACCACAAGTGGTATTTAATTAATTAAAAATCAAGGAGTGAGAAAATAATTTTTATTTTTAGTCCACATTATTCTCTTCTTTTCACTGAGTAAGCGAGTATTTTTCTTTTATTTTTATGATTTTTCGAGAGAAAGATATAAATTTTTAAAGTTTAGGCTTTTAAAATAATCCAAAATCCCTATTTTTCTACTTATCCACGCGGCGCTGACTAGATCCTAGGTAGCTCTAAATGCTCAACATGTCGCTCCACCATTTGACGCCACAAGCTATGTAGACTCCAAGCATACTGCGATTTATGCACAATGAATTTGTTTGGCTTAATCTCCTCCGTCAGTTGAATACACGTGCGATCGGACGACTCTCCGTTATCATCACCAAGTGACCTAACCCTTTAGCCGTTCACACTAAAACCTTAAGATCTTCACCTAGACTCAATGAAATAGCATGTGATTTTTTTCTAAACTTTCATCTACTCAAGACGAACACATCTATATGGTTTATACACTATGAAATACAACAAATACTTATGGAGGGTCGAAACAAGCTCTGTTTAGGTTTAGAGTTCAATACCTTTGTTTGAGAGGGGAGACCTCAATAAAATGGTTGTAGTAGCTTTATTTGGTCTGAATAAACCTCTAAATTAAGTCTTCTACTTTGGTGAATGGTTATGTATAAATTCGATCAAGCAATTTTGGGGTATTTTGTTAATTTTGAAAATTTTGAGAGGTTCTGGGCAATTTGGGTAGTTTGAAATTATTTGAAATGATTTTTGAAAATACTTGGGTAGTTTGAGTAATTTTGGGAATTTTGGTCAAATTTAAGGTTTGAAATGATTTTTTTAAAAATTGGATTGCCAACCACCCAATTTGAGCTATGGACCAATGGAATCGTCTACTTTGGGTCTTGTATGTACTGGTTTTAATAAGACCTTAGCCTAGGGCTAGTGGGTCTAGGTGACCATCTGCACGAGTCTCCCAAAAGATTAAGGGATCAAAGCTAACAAGTTTGGGTTTTGGTTTGTGAGTTGGGTGTGGCGTGCAAAGGAGTGTAAGTGAGTGAACTAGCTCAAGACCAACACTTAGGGTCATCCCTAAGGCAAATAGTCTTATGGGCATGCCCCTTGAGCTCCCCATATTGACCACACCTACTAAGTGCTAGAGGTCAGGATCAATATGTGGAACTTCAAGTTGAGCAGGAAAGTGTTTAGAATTTTTAATACTGAGGGATCCTTTTCTAGTCATCTAGGAATAATCAACAGGAAAGTCATATGGATAGAACCTAGGATATTAAGGAGGAAACTAGACCTAAACTAAAATTCAGGTCAACAAATGGATCCGCAATAGGTGTTGTGTGCTGGACAAAGACAACGTGCATATTGGTATTGACCGACGAGATCAACAAAACTAACATAAAATTCTAAGTCGACATACCTAGAATGAACAACAGAATTGAGTGGTAGTTGTTTTAGCTTGAGAGTAATAGATACTCTCGCATAGGAAAAGAAAGGAGATTTTGGGGACAATTATCAGGCAAACTGGCAGTTCAAGCGAAGACTCGGTTCGAATTGAATATATTAAAGAAAGTTTGGATTTTAAAATGAAATTTTGCGCGAGGAAACCAGATTGAGTGAAAAAAAAGTTCATAAAAGCAAACAGGGTGTCAAAGCCTATCTTAAAAGGATGAATGGGAATAGGACATCTAAACTCATGCCAAAAAGAGAATCAAAATTTAGGTACCGACTTGAAAAGGAGGGAAACAGAATTTGGGTACCGACCCCAAAAGTGTAGGTGGGAATAGGATTTTTAAGCCTAACCCAAAAGGAGAATGAGAATTTAGGTACTGACCTCGGAAGGAGGGAATCAGAATTTAGGTACTGACATGAAAAGTCTAGATGGGAATAAAATGTCTAAGCCAACCCCGAAAGAGAATCAGAATTTAGATACTGACCTCGAAAGGAGGGAATCAGAATTTAGGTACTGACGCCGATAGTGTGGATGGGAATAGGACATATAAGCCTCCCCGAAAGGAGAGTTGGAATTTAGGCACAAACCTATAAAGAAGGAAATCAGAATTTAAGTACTGACCCCCAAAATTGTAGATGGGAATAGGATATCAAAGCCTACCCCAAAAGGAGAATCTGAATTTAGGTACCGACCTCGAAAGGAGGGAATCAAAATTTAGCTACTGACCTTGAAAGTGTAGATCGGAATAGGACGTCTAAGCCTACTACTAAAAGAGAATCAGAATTTAGGTACTGGCCTTGAAAGGAGGGAAGCAGAATTTAGGTGCTGACCTCTAATGTGTAGATGGGAATAAGATGTCTAACCCTACCCCAAAAGGAGAATCAAAATTTAAGTACCAACCTCAAAAGAAGAGAATCATAATTTATGTACTAACCCCAAAAGTGTAGATGGGAATAGGACGTCTAAGCCTACACTAAAAAGAGAATCAAAATTTAGGTGCCAACTTTGAATGGAGGGAATCAAAATTTAGGTACTAACCCCAAAAGTGTAGATGGGAACAGGACATCTAAGTCTACCCCAAAAGGAGAATCAGAGAATAGGTGTCGAGCTTGAAAAGAGGGAATCAAAATTAAGATACTAACCTCAAAAGTGTAGATGAGAATGAGACATCTAAGCCTTCCTTAAAAGGAGAATCAAAATTTAGGTACCGACCTCGAATGGAGGAAATAAGAATTTAGGTAGTAACACCAAAAGTGACATGAAGTTAGTACAGTGAAATTGTGGTGTTGAACTCATAGATGTGTGGCATGCGAAGATTGACTTTTGTGAATAAAGATCATCAAATTTTGCGGAGAGTGTGAAACTCATGCGTGCAAATTGAGGAAATTGGTACAGACCAAGATGGTTGTGCTATGCAAGCAAAGAGTAAGAAACCTCAAACTCGAGAGAAGAAAAATTAGCAAATTTATTATTTTCTTTTTTTGTTGTCTTTATCACATTTAATTATCAATGTATATTTTTTTTTTCAAAATTTAATTTTTGTTGGTTGGTTTTTCAAAAGGATGTTTTATTTAAATTTTGTTATCATAAAAAAATCTTTTTATTGTTTTGTTCTTTGTTCATTATAATTCAAAACCAACGTATGGTTATAGTACATATCATGCTGAATACATATGAAACATTATATGCTGAGTACAGATCATATATCCTGTTCTGGCATAGTACAAAAGGTGACAGAAATATGTCAATCTATCCTCTGTGGGACGAACTCTTGTTTAAGCTATCCTACTAAGTCACAGTCCTGGACAAGAGTTTCTTTTCTGTGTACTTGAAGGTACAACCATCTCATAGCTTGTATGGATATAGCTCCTCCAATTCTAGATACGGTCAAAATCCATACGGCATCTTTTTGTCAACCATCCTTCTCAATGTAATGGAAACTCTGTGGTGCGGTGTTGCACCCTAGGAATGCAATGCTTGGTGAGGTTGGTTCTGTTTCCCTTCAAAATTAGTACTGAATCCACCGACAGTGGAATTACGACTAATCCTTTGAATTTACCGTATCCAATGACTTTGATTTCTATTTTGAACAAAATGTCGCTTTTACTCATGAACAAAATCGTGCAGAAAGGTCTGACAAAATCATGATTATATATATGTGAGGGAATATAGTCTCTGTCTTTAAAAATTTTGATCATGCAACTATTTGGAATGCAGTCCGCTCGCAGCACGCTCCATCTGACAATCCTTTTTATCTTCCACTTTATTGTGGGAGGCAATGGATCCACCTTATTGTGTCTTATAATCCCCAGAGGCTTTCCTTACTTATCCTTGGTAAAATTGTAGCAACAACCACATTGAATGGTTATCCAATATTTTCCACGTATCCACTTCTGTGGCTCTGAATAAGTTCTTTCCATGAGAAGACCAGCTCAACCTCTGTCTCTCCTATCAAATACGCAGTTAAGAATGCTTCTTTCATAACTTTCAGAAAAGACTATGGTGTAAAGTTCTAAGCCTTCTAGTATATTGAAAAATTTTTCCTAAACTTCTTCATAGAATTCAAACTCTCTTTACTTTACTTTACTCATCTTGTCAAATTCTACCATGGTAATAATCTGCAACTGTTGGAGCCGCCACCTCATTTCAACATCCGCAAGAATCCATATTTGCAATGTCTCTGTATTTAATGGGATGTATGATTCTCCAACTGAGTGGTCAGTAGTCTGAAATCCACTACCGGTACATGTATACTCATCCAGAGTGTTGTAACTCCCTAAATGGAGGACGTTACTTTCTGAGCATTCTACAAATGCTCTTGTGTCTAGTATCTATCTGGGGATTTTGGCTTTGCACTTCAGGCCAGTAACATTGGCTCTGTAGCAGACTTAGACTCATCCTCTGTGACTGGCAAACTAGAGGAATTCTCTCTCATGCAATTATCATAAATTTTCCCCTCAGGATTTGGGGTAAGTAAGTTTTCTGGCTCATTCAGGCATTTTTTCTCTTCACATAGGAAAGCTCTGTGTTTACGGAGATTAACATTTTTACATGGAATCCTTCTTAATGATGCATCGGGCAGTCTCTCATCATAAGCACTGAGTAGATGTCTCGTTGGCGAAGTTATCATAGACGGTATGTGACTAGTCCCTTCCATCAAATTCTGTTGTGCTATCACTTTCTTCCTCTTCAGTGAGAATTCCTCTTTAGTACTGGTCTTTAACAATGATGGTAGCCCTTCTTTCTCTTGGTGGCTGACTATGTCCATCAGATGACTCTAATAGTTCACGTCTACCTGATTGAAGTCCAACTTGAAGTCTATGATGTCATCTTGAGGTACCCTTTCCTCATTAAGTGCAAGATTCCAGCCATCCTTCAAAGAAAAAATCAATTTCTATCTTGACATTTTCTCTGCAGACGACAAAAAAACATCACTGTGCTGAAATTTAGCAGAAACTTGAACAAAAAAAAACATTTATTCGATAAGATTTTCGTTTACACAGGTGCGAAGATTATTTTATTTATTTTTATTTTTTTTAATTTACTTTAGTTGAATATCAATATTAAAAGAAGAAAAGAGAAAGTCGATGATGTAACTTCAAAAGTTTTTTTTATTTAAGTTAATGTTATCACAAAAGTTTTGGACCCAGCCATAGATGATTGGCCAAGTAAATAAACCCAGAAGTATCAAATTCTTAAAAAGGCGATTTCAGCAACTTTCAGTTGTATATTATGTCTTAAAATATCATCCATTGATTGACAGAAAATGTCTCTCGCCCTGAAAATCCACCAGCTGGTAGGCTTCTCCTCGATAGACTTCTTCTACGATAAATGGTACCTCCCAAGTTGGTTGAAATTTTCCACCTATCTCGCGAAGTGCAAGAATAGGTCTTTTGAGAGTAAGAAAGAGGTCTCCCACTTTAAACATCCTCAGGCAGGCCTATTTGTCATGATCTTGTAGCATTCTTGCTTGGTAAAGTTCCAAATTCTGTTGCGCTTCTAGTTGCTTTCCTTCGAGACTTTCCAATTCTTCAAGTCTGAGCTTTGCACTTTCTTCTGTTATGATTTGGTTGGCAACTATGACTCTAAGAGAAGGTGTCTGAATCTCTAGTAACAGTCAGGTGCACATTGAGTGGGAGTTCTGAATGTCGTCCAGTAGGCCCACAAAGCTTCTAACAGTTTATTATGCCAGTCTCTTTTGTTTTCATTCAATGTTTTTTTTAAGATTTGTACAAGCATCTTATTGAAGGCCTTGACCAGTCCATTTTCCCTAGGATAGTCGATCATAGAGTATCTCCACTCTATCCCATGTCATTTGATAAAGTTCTTGATCTTTGTGCTCTTGAAGGCTGTCCCATTTTGGGAAATTACTTTGCACAGAACTCCAAAACGGTAGACGATTTGACTTTCAGAAAATTAAAGGATGTGATACACTGTAACCTCTTGTTATGGAACTACCTTTGCCCATTTAGAGAAGTAATCCATAGCGGCAAGAATAAAGCGGTGTCCCTTAAAGGATGGAGGGTCTATTGGACCTATTATGTCTGTTCCCCAACACTCGAACGACCGCGGGGCAACAGCTGGGTGTAGAACATTCGGAGGTGTGTAAGACCACGGGTTTGGTGGATCATCCACAGGAGTTTTCAAAAGAGTAGGGGGAGAGGTGAAGCATGTTTGGTTAAGGGTTTAAGTTGTGAGTGAAGGTGAGGGGTATCAAGTTTGTGTGTGCAAGACAAACCAAGACCACACCACCCAGGGCCAACCCTAAGGTCATACAGTCTTATAAGGATTCCTCATTAATTCCTCCATATTGGCTCCACCTACTAAGTGTAGAGGTTAGAACCAACCCGTGGAACTTCAAGATTAGCAAAGAAGAGTTTTAAATTTTTGAATGGTGAGGGTTCCCTTTACTTGTCTTCTAGGAATAGCCAACAAGAAGTCCCTTGGCTACATCCTAAGATCCTAAGGAAGAAAGTAGACCTCAACCAATGGAATGCTTATTGTTGATGTCCTCAATTTTTCAAAAAATTTTGTAAATTGGTTATCTCTGTTAAACTACTTCAATCTTTGAGGATATATCGCTACAGCACTAAACAATAGACCTCCAAGAACTTTGCCAAGTAATTTTGAAGTTAAACTTAAAGATAAAAAAAAAATAGAAGATCAAGGCTTTTTAGCTGAGAAGTGGAAAAGAATTAGAAAGATCACCACCTTCTAGAGATTGAAGTTAAGAAAGAAGGTTAGGAAAAGGAAAGTTCTAGTGAAGATTTACATCTTGAGTCAGAATATGCTATCAAAACATTGAAAATTACTATAGAAAGACCACCACCTCTATTTCCTCAAAGAGTGAATTAGTATAATAGAGATAACCAATTTACAAAATTTATAGAAATATTGGGGAAATTAATGATAAACATTCCATTTATTGAGGCCTTGGAAAACATTCCAGGCTATGTGAAGCTTTTGAAGGATATACTTAATAGAAAAAAGGAAGTTTAGAGATAATGTGATTGTTGCACTTAGTGAGGAGTGTAGTGTTATAATTTAGAAAAAGCGTCCTAAAAAACTTTAAGATCCTGGTAGTTTTACTATTCCTTGTGCTATTGGCGAAAGATTTTTTGAAGAAGTTTTATACGATTTAGAAGCCACTATTAATCTCATGCCTCTATCAATTTTCAAAAGGTTAGGCTTAGGATATATTTTACCTACTCCTGTAAATGCGTACTTGTCATCTTCTCATTATTCTCGCTGCATGGTTAACATCATGGAGCATAATATATTTACATGAAATTAAATATATTGTAGAGAAGTAAATGGAAGCTTCCAGTACAGAAAAGTTAGAAACTAAGTCGTACCAAAACTAGATTAAAAAGAAAACATGTTTTCACATATGGAATACCAAAATTTGCTGTATGACTTGGGTAAAGGTGGGGGCTTGGAGTTGGACTGTGTGGTTCCAGACCCTAAGTAAGAGCTACCAACCTGGTCATCTATAGTGAGTGGTCCTAACCTCATCCAAGTTATTAACCGTGGACCTTTACAAATTTTGATTTGAATTTAATTTTCTTGCCTATAAAATTTTATCATGCAAATGAGATTTTTCTCTAGAACTTTTTGTAGAGTAGTGCAGTCCTTAAGTTAGTCAATCTAACCATGTTAGGACTACAAGCAAGCTAAGAGTATCGGGGGCAATCCTCTTCTCAAGAATCTGGGAATAGTATCATCAGTCCTTATCCTCTACTTTTAATAAAGGTCCTTAAGATAGGAGATACTATTCCAAATCTCACGTTATATTTCCTGTTTTAGCACACATTGGATTTATTGTCATTGCCCAAGCCACCTAGACCTTAGACATACAAAAAGCTCGGTCATTCATATGTGGTAAGAACAAATATCACCATATTCTCATAAGGATTTAAATACCTTATAGAAACCTTAAACTCTTGAGCATTGGGTTAATTATTATAGGATAAGTTGTGTAGGGTAATATTTTTAATTTAGGTGAATTATCGGGTTCCAAGGCAAAACTTGGTTGGTCCCTAAAAGTTTAGTGGATGATTTCTATGAAAAAAGAATAATAAGTCAATTGTCCTTCGAAGTATCCAAAAGATCCTAAAAATGTTCGGGGCATAACCCTATAAAACTTTTAAAACCCTTTAAACCATTTCAAGTTCATTTGCACCTATTATATTGTTCAATAAATCATCCAATGTTAGATTAGGTTTCAATGAATTTATACACCCTATGCTCAGTGAAAATTAATCTTTCAATTATCCCAAGAGTGGGGCACTCAGACATTCATTCAATATTTTATTCAAGATAAATGTAAGTGAGTGCCCTTAGGGCAAGCCTAAGTAATTAAGGATCTTGTACCAACATTTAAAGTTGGGCTTATGGTGTTTAGAGATATTCTTTAATTATTCATATTTTTTACTTTATATACCTCATTAAATAAGTTTAAAAAATCAAGCCTAGCTCACTACCAAGCCCTTAAATCCAATCTCAGGGTATATTTCTAATAATAAAAAATATTGAATTACAGGTGCTTAATTCTAATCAAAAGATCATGCTTACCATCTAATCAACAATTAGGGGCTACAAGTGAGTCATTAGCTTCATAGATTAAGCCCATTTCCCTCGTATCATCTAATTGAATTATCCTCCAAGTTCGCAAAATTACAAGTTTACCCTTGTTGTGAAAATGTGACAAAGTTTCCACTTATCAACCCATTATATTTCTAACATCCAAAAGAGCTTATTATGATCAAAATTACCCATTCACCCTTTTGGTTGACCTAAAATTTAAGTAGGATGTCAAAATTAATAACCATTTTGCCCCAAGGGCTTTCCACTTCGTAACTCATCAAATACAACTCAAATGACTTTGAAATTTTTATGATACCCAACTCATGAGTCAAGTGAAATGTGAGAGGAGAAATCGTGATTTTTTTAACTTTTATTTCATTTATATTTTTATTTCATTCAAAAATAAGGATTCTTAGAATTAATTTATTTAACAAATCAAAGTAAAGTTTATTTTGTGTATGGGAAAATTATTGGAGGTTCACCTTGGTCAGAGGACCACTTAGACAAAATATTATAATTTCTTAAGGTACATTTTTATTATTGTAATTATTTATTTATTTTAATGATTAATTAAAAAAGAAAAAACTGATTTAACTTCAAAAATTTCTTTTTTAAACTTTTACTTAATCTCTCTAAGTGGAGTGAACTCAAAGAATCAAACTTTTCATTTTTATAATTTTTATCTTAATAATAAGAAAAATACATTTATAGCATTTAAAGATACGTAACTAAAGGAGGAAATCTATGAAAAATATTTTAATGGGTCCCAAGTGACAAGGGAACAATCAGGAACATTTTGGGCATTTTAACATTTTAAAAAGTAGCTAAAAAATGAACTAATTATTTCTTTTTTAGATTTTTAATTAATCCCTCTAAGTCGAGTGAACTCAGAGAATCAAACTTTACATTTTTACAATTTTTATCTTAAAAATAAGAAAAATACATTTATAGCGTCTAAAAATACGTAACTAAAGGAGGAAAACTATGAAAAATATTTTAATGGGTCCCAAGTGATCAAGGAACAATCAGGAACATTTTGGGCATTTTAATATCTTAAAAGGAGCTAAAAAATGAACTAATTATTTTGAAAAAAATTTTATTTCTCTCGAATTTTCCTAATTAGAAGGATCTAAGAGAAACACTCTTCATAATTTTTCTAATTATAGTTCATTTATTATAGTTATTCTAAAATTTATTGAGAAACATAAGATCTTAAAGGGCTATGCTTTCTACAACAATTTAAGAGTCATCTTCAATTGCATGGGTGAGACTGTAGTCCATGGGTTGAGTGCAAATAAATAAGGCGGTACATTTTGATGGGAGAAAATTTTGATATTTTATGGTGATAGACTAAAATCCCCTACTTTTTCAAGTAGCTTTGAAATTAAAGCGAGATTGTTAGCCCTCAAGGGAGGGAGAAGTGGGAGCTTTAGAGTGCGAGCCAGTTTCTTTCAAACCTAACCATAGATTTAGGGACCAAACTTTGGATTTGTTAATGTTCCTTTGTCACTCTCAGAGGGTAAAGAATAGGATTGCTTATATATGGCTCAATTTAATTGTATATATAATTTTAAATTATTTTAATTACTTTACAATCCATAAAATCAATAAAAAATCAAACTAATAATTCTTATATAATTATTATAATTGTGGTTGGAAGAATCACTTTAATTTCATTTGGAGTAACAATAACTCTAATGCTGTAAATCTGTAATGTGGGAACAATCATGCGAACCCATTGGGAAATTCCAATAATCAGTGAAATTTACCTTATTACCTTCCAGGTTTTAATAACAATTCATATAGCAAGAAGAAGAAATTATCATTGGAAGAACTGATACTACAATTGGGAGCACAATTACAAAGTGAAGGAGCTCCAATTCGAAACTTGGAAAATCAGTTGAGATATATTGCCACTGCACTTAGCAATTGACCTCCAGAAACTTTCTAATTAATGTTGAATTTAATCCTAAAGATCAGAACATTTAGAAAATTATGGATTTTCAGCTGCGAAGTGGAAAAGAATTAGAAAGACCACCACGTCCTTGAGATTGAAGTTGAGAAAGAAGGGCAGGAAAATGAAGAGTCTATTGAATATTTTCAGTTTGAGTAAGAATATCCTATCAAACTAGTGAAAATTACCAGTAGAAAGACGACCACCTCCATTTCCTCAATGATTGAAGCAGTATAACAGAATAACTAATTTACAAAACTTTTTGAAATATTGAGGAAATTAACGATAAACATTCCATTTTTTGAAGCCTTGAAGCAAATGTCAAGCTATCTGAAGTTTATGAAGGATATACTTAATAAAAAAAGGGAAGTTTAGAGATAATGAGATTGTTGCACTTAGTGAGGAGTGTAGTGTTATAATTAAAAGAAATCTTCTTGAAAAACTTTAAGATCCTAGTAGTTTTACTATTCCTTGTGCTATTATAGAAAGATTTTTTGGAAAAGCTTTATGTGATCAAAGGGTCAGTATTAATCTCATGCCTCTATCAATTTTCAAATGTTTGAGTTTAGGAGAAATTTCACCTACTATTGTAACTCTTCAATTAATTGATTGTTTGATTACCTATTCTAATGGAGTTATAGAAGATGTTTTGGTAAACTTTGATAAATTTATCTTTCCAATGGATTTTATTGTGTTAAATATAGAGGAAGATAATGAAATTCTTATTATTTTAGGAAGACCATTTCTTGCCACTGAAAGAGCATTTGATAGATGTACATAAAAGAGAATTAACAGTAAGAGTCAACAGTCAAGAAGTTACATTTTATATTACAAAATCCATGAGATACCTAACCAAAGGAAAAGATGATGAATACTTTAGAATAGATATTAACGATTATTTAAGCTATGGATATTTCAAAAATACATTTGAAAAGAAACTGAAGATGAATATTTGAAGTATGAGGATAAGGATATAATTCAAGATAGATCTATGGAAGTGAGTAATGAAGAATTGGATTATGGTCAGGAACAATTTGAATTATTAGATCCTACGAATAATAACAAAAAATTGATTTCTTTGATTGTGAGACTTGCTGAAATAGAAATGAAAATGTTTCCTACATATTTAAAATGTCTTTTTTTGAGATTTATCTACATTACATGTTTTTGTATCCTCAGAATTAACTGAATCACAAGATAAAAAGTTGTTGGAAACTGTAAGAAGACATAAGAAAGCCTTTAGATGGATGCTAGTTGATATTAAAGGAATCAGTCCTTTGAATTGTTGAACAAAATTTTATTGGAAGATCGTCATGAGCCAAAAGCTGGTTCTCAAAGGAGATTAAACCCTATGATGAAATAAATTGTAAAGAAAGAGATTTTTAAATGGTTAAATGATGGAATAATATATCATATTTCACAAAGTGCTTGGGTGTCCAATTCACTGTGTTCCTAAGAATGCGGATGTGACTGTTGTGATAAATGAGAATAATGAATTGATACCAACAAGATAAGTCACTGGTTGGTGAATCTGCATTGGTTATAGAAAATTAAATTAGGCATTAGGCCACCAAGAAAGATCCCAAGAAAGATCACTTTTTTTTTACCCTTTTCTGATCAAATGTATGATAACTCGATGGGCATAAATATTTTTATTTTTATGATGGATATATCGACTATCATCAAATTCCTATTGCTCCAGAGTATCAAGAGAAGACAACATTTATTAGTGTTTATGGTACTTTTGCTTTTTGATAAATGCCCATTGGCTTATGTAATATACCTGCAACATTTTAATGATGTATGATATCAATTTTTAGTGATTTAATTGAAGAAGGGATAGAAGTCCTTATGAATGATTTTTCTATTTTTGGAATTTCTTTTGAAATATGTTTAAATCATTTAAAGAAAGTTCTAGAATAATGAGAAAAGATGAATTTACTCTTAAAATGGGAAAAATTTTAATTCATGGTTGCAAGAGGAATCATACTTGGGCATAAAACTTCAGAAAATGGCATGGAAGTTGATAAAAAAAAACTCAAGTTATAGCTAACCTACCTCCACCTACTACTATAATAGGAGTTAGAAGTTTTTTAGGGCATGCTAGTTTTTGCATGTGGTATATTAAAGGTTTTTCAAAATGTACAAAGCCTTTATGCCAGCTTTTTTAAAAGACACAAAATTTGATTTTAATTAAGAGTGCCTTACTGTCTTTATAACATTGAAAGAAAAATTAATCACTTCTCCTGTAATTGTTTCAACTAATTTGGGAGAAGTCGTTCGAGCAAATGTGTGATGCAAGTGATTATGTAATTGGAGTTGTTTTAGGGCAGAGATATGATAAAATTTTTAAAGTGATATATTACGCTAGTAAAACTCTAAATGATGCTCAAATTAATTATATCACTCCTGAAATAGAGTTATTAGTCATTGTTTATGCTTTTGATAATTTTAGGTCATATCTAATTGGAGCTAAATGTGTTGTGCATACAGACCACTCAGCTATAAAATTTTTTATGCAAGAAAATGAAGCGAAATGAAGATTAGTTAGATGGGTACTTGTGATGTAAGAATTTGATTTTGTGGTAGATTATAGGAAAGGATCTGACAATCAAATAGGTGTTCGTTTATCTTGGCTACAAAAGGAAGAAACATTTGATCTTGAAAGAGAAATTAATGAAACTTATCCTGATGAACAACTTAATACTGTGAAAGAATGGGGAATACCATGGTATGCTGATGTTGTGAACTATAATGTTAGTGTTATTTTACCATATGGATTGACATAAAAATAAGAGAGAAAATTTATTCACGATGAAAAATTCTACTTTTGGGATGACCTATATTTTTACAAAAAATGCAAATATTTTGTTATGTGGAGATGTGTGCCTAATAAAGAAATTGAAAAAATTATTGAAAATATCATAATTCTAAACTTTAAGGTCATTTTAGATTTTGACAGATCTATTCACAAAATTTTATAATCTGGATTTTATTGGCCTATTTTATTTAAAGATGTTGATATATATATATATATATAGATATATAAACATGTGATCGATGACAACGAGTAAGAAATATTTTAAAAAGAAATGAAATGCACAGAAATTTTTTTTTGGTTGCTAAAATTTTTTATGCTTGGGGAATGAATTTTTTGGGACCATTTATATCGTCATTTGTATATATATACATATATTAATTGGCACAGACTATGTATCAAAGTGGATTGTAGCAACAGCTTTACCTTGATGTGATGCTCGGTGTGTTTCAAAACATTTAATCAAAATTTTTTTTAGAATTTTTGGAATGGAGTAATCATTACTGATGGAGGATATAACTTTAGGAATAAAAGAATTGAAAAATTTATGAAAAATGTGATATTATACATAGGATTGTTATTGTTTATCATCCCCAGACTAGTGGTCTAGCAGAAGTATCAAATATTGAAATTAAAAAAATTATGTAAAGAATTGTAATCCTAATAAAATGAATTGGTCTGCTAGGTTAGATACTACATTACGGGCATATTGTAAAGCTTATAAAACAACAATAGGAATGTGCCTATATAGAATAAGATATGGGAGGACTTGTCACTTACCAGTAGAATTGAAGCATAAAGCTTTTTGGGTTATTAAGGAATTTAATATTAAGTTAAAAGATGCTAGTGAGAAAAGATAGTTTAAACTGAATGGGCATGAAGAAATTAGGAATGAATCTTATGATAATGCTAGGGTATATAAGGAGAAAATAAAAGAATGACATGGTCGGATAATAATAAAAAAGGAATTTGAGCCTGGACAGAAAGTTGGACTATACAATACAAGATTGAAATTATTTCCTAGAAAACTTAAATTCAGGCTGACAAGGTCATTCACAATCGTAAAATTCTACCCCTATGGGGTTGTTAATATTGAAGATCCCATTATTTTTTAAGTGAATAGGCAATGAATGAAACCATATTTTGATTGTCAAAGTCTAGATTTTAAAAAGAGTATAATTTTGGTTCAGCCAGAGTATAGACTGGGAATGTCAAGCCAAAGACATTAAACTAAGGGCTTTGTGGGAGCAACCAATAGTTATCTTTCTTAATGTTGCTAATTTGTTTTTATAAGTAATATTATATATATCTATATTTATGTTTTATTTGTGAATTTTGTACACTTCAGAAATGTGCATATTAAGAAAATACATTAAAACATCTTTAATTGCCAAATTATATGGACTATTTGAGAGTTATTTAGGTTTAAGATGAAACGATACAGAAATGTGAACTGGTGCTAGAGGTGCCAGATTTGGTGCCTGAGGCGCCATTTTCTACAGAGCTGACACTTGAGGCGCAAGTAATTGGTGTCAGAAGCATCATGGTTACGAGAATGAGTTTGGAAGAATCTAAAGGATGCTTTTGGTGGTTTTTGATAGATTTTCTTTCTAATAACTCCAAAAAACTAAAATTTGAAGTTATTTAAGTGTGGATAATGAAAAAAGCGTCACTATTTTCAAATCCTAGGGCTTCCAACTCTAAAGAAATCACTAGATATGAGATTTTCAACTGGAGAAAGTTCATCAATTTTGATGCGCAAAAGTTATATGATCGAGTTCTTGTGCAAAAGAGATTAATCAAGGAATGAGGATTTGTGAATTGAAGATTCAACGCACCAAATACTTGAGTGGAGGAGATTATTGTGCAGAGACGCTGAAAGTGCTATGCTATACCAATGTTGCAGTAGTCATTCTTGTGGTGAATGAGCTTTATGTTAATCTTCATGGAATTATCCATGGAGTCGTCTATGTTAGAGGTAGCTGGGTACCATTTACTACCCAAGAATATATGATTTGCTTATGATTGAAAGAATTTTGATTTCTCATATTTTTCCCTATAAAAGCTAACACGTATGCATTCTATCGATTCCTTACTTATGAAGATGCAAATTGGGAGACAAGAGATAATGGACATGTAAGTTTTTCTTCATCAATATAGAATCCTACATCAAAGGCATGGCATTTCTTTATTTTATCAAAACTTCTTCCTACCATGAAAATCAGTACAGTGATTAAGGAAAGTGCTATCTTGAATTATTGTATTCAATTCGGAAGACCTATTGATGTGAGTGCTTTAATTATAAGATTCATTTTTGGTTTGATTATAAATGGATAGACTTATGGGCTGGGACATCCATCTACCATATTCTTACTGTGCAGCCAATCACAAGTGCCTTATGAATGTTTGGAAAAAGTGTTTCTCCCATGGAAGCTTATGGACCAAGAGATTTGTTGCAACTACATAGGAAATGGGGAGGAAAATAATTTGAATATTCTTATGGATCAATCATCTCAAAATTCATCACCAGCCCCTTTTTTCTTTTAGTTTGCATGATATTTTGAAAAGAACTAGGAATTTTTAGAAAGAGGTACAAAATATTATGAATTTAATTGGAAATAATTTTGAAATATTTAATCATTTGGAATGAAGGATGAAGGAACAATTCAAACATACCGTACACATTGAAAAAGGAATGGTTTGCATGTTTAAGAAAAATTCTTGGGTTGAAGAAGATTTGAAAAACAAATTCTCTGACCTACTTTCTTACAACTTAAATGTTCACTACCAATCCTTGGGAAATATGCAAGAAGATAAAAGTGAAGAAGATACTTGAACTCTCTAATGTATAGAATTCGTAATTATGATTGCATATTTGTGTTATGTGTTTTTGTTGGGATTCATTTACTTTTATTGTTGAACTTTATATGTGTCATATGTTGAGTGTTTGATATTTAGTCTTTAGCATTAGTTTCTATGGTGTGATTTTGATGCTGAGTTAGATGTATTGGTTTGGAAAATGTTGGTTTGTAATCGTGTGGATTATATATATATATATATGAGATTTTTGTGTTGTTTGTAAAAATATGTTGCTAGAAGATTGCTTAATTATGAATATAAGTTTTTAATTAAGTTAATCAAAGGTTGGTGTGGTTTGGTATACAATAGATTTAAAGAGAAAATTAAAGTCTGAGAAGTTTTTGGTGTTGGCAACAGATGAGCTAGATTTTGCGCCTGAAGTGCCAGTTTTACGAAAAATGCCATAATTACTTAAAAACATAAAAAATCGACAGTTAAACCCCATTTTAACTGCTTGGGTCCTCTCATACCTCTAGAGTAAGGTAGAAACCTAGGGCTTGCCATTTTCTTGGATGTGAGGAGATTTGAAGGCTAAAAAGTATTAGATTTTATATTCCCTTTCTAAGAGCTTCACTTTAACACAGAAATTTTTTATTTTCACCATGGGTTTTTCCTACCTTATGGAAATACAAAAAATTTAGTTTTTTTTTGGAGAAGTTTAAAGATAACCAACGGTGAAAAGTTTTTCTTACCAATTATTGCTATTTTTTATGTTTGATTTATGATGATGTAAATTTATTTAGAAATTGCTATGGCTCCAAAAGTGAAAAGAGAAAGTCTTCGGGTAATTTTAATGTGAGATGATTCATTAATTTGAAGGCTTGGAATAATTACAATACTATGATGGGTACAAGTAAATTGATTCAGGACCTTGCATTCTCAAACTTGAAAAGAGAAATTGAAAGGTTGACAATTGCTCATACCTGAGATACCTTTTGCTACTTCACCGCAGTAGCAATCGTTCCTATATTGCGAGAATTTTATTCTAATCATAGGGTCAATTTTGACAAGCAAGTTTATGTTAGAGGTAAAAATGTTGAATTTACTCGAGAACTAATCAATGCACTTTGTAGGCTAAGGAATAAATTTTATTGTGAGTATTCTACATTTATGATTTATGATTCATCACTTGATGAAGTAATTACTTATCTCACTGATGGAAAAGGGGAATGAAAGGATAAGAATATTCCCAAAGTCAATATCACCATTTCCATGTTAAATGTGCAATCTAAAGCATGACATTACCTTAATTCTATAAATTTTACTTCCATCTCATCACCTTAGTGATGTAATGAGGGAGAGAGCAGTACAAATTTTTTGCATCCATGAAATGAAGCCCGTTGATATTGGTGCTCTTATTGTTCATAATGCTCAAAGTTTTGCTAGAATTGGAACCCTAGTGGTTTAAGTTATCCTGCTTTGATTTCGCTTTATGTGAACAATCAGGAGTAGAATTTGATAATAATGAAGAAATGTTTCAACCACTTAAACCCATTGGAAAACCCACAGTTCTTAAATTTGAATCATTTGTTAGATCTACAAGTACAAGTAGTGATAGACCCACTACATCAGTTATAGGACCTTCTACTTCCAGAAATATTTCACTTAAAAATGTTATGGAGTAGTTAATGATTAAACAATCAAATATTGTAAGAATGCCTAACAGAATAGGTGGTTTAGAATCAAGAAATGCGCACAATGATTATTATCACCAGAGAAGAGTACAAAAAGATATTCCATATGAAAAGGCTATGGATAGATATCTAAGAGGTGATCATACTGTAGAGTTTCCTACATGCCCTAGTTTTACATTGTATGAGCAAGATGACTTTGCGGAAGAGGAAGAAGAAGAAGAGGAAGAAGAAGAGGAGGAATATAATGAATGATAATTTTTTGGTGTACTAGTTGCTTTCATACATTGTTGTTTGTTTTGTTTTGTAGTTGTTGGTATCATTTGTGCAATTTATGTGTTTGGTTTGTTGTATTATTAAACATTTGTTTCTATATAAATGTAAACTGTAGATTTTATTTTAGAAATGTTTGTTTCTTTAATTTAATGCTCATGTTTTTAATTTACCTTTTCTTAGCAAATCTGTGATATATTATGTCTCATTTGATTCTATAAAGCCTGTAGTTTCTAAATTAGTACCTACAATGTGTCAAAGCCAAGTTTTATATTCATGACCCTCAACTTGTTAGTTTATTTTTATGCATTTACTATTTTCTTTCACCAACAGATTTTTGTACTACATGCTTTACTTATTATTAAAAAAAATCTAAATTTGGGGGAAAGAAGAAATTCTTTAGAAGAAGTAAACAAAATTTTATTAGTCCTTAATTAACGATATTTTAAAAAATTAAATTAACATGACTTTGGGTATCAGAGTTTAACTTTAAAGAACTATATTATTTTTTTAAATATTATAGTAAACTTATGCAATAATGTTCAATAATGAAGATCAATTCTAGAGTTAAGATATTTAGTATGAAAGGATATGACTATACTTTTACTATTTAAAGTAAATGAATTTTTATTCTTAAATTATTAGAAATTTAGAGTTTCATATAAGAAAAAATGAATGAGACATTATGAAAAATCTTCAAACCTAATCTGAATTTATAAAGTGAAAGAAGGTAAGAAGCGTTAACTTCAAGAAGGAGATAGTGGAGTTCAAAATTTTTAAAAGCTATCCGGATATAATAATCCTCACATGAAAATAAAAGAAAAAACAAAAATAAAAAGAAAATAAAAAGGGAAAGAAAATAAAAATATGTGAGGAGAAGCTTGAGGAGACGGCTAATCAAATATTTGTTTCACTTGAATATTATTGAGGAAAATATCTTTATTATACTTTCTAAACTTTTATTTGAATATTGGCATCGGTACATATAAATTTTTAATGAAATTATTTTTCATATGGACATTTTAAGTATGTTTCATATGAAAAATTACAATTCTTTTGGAAATTCATAGAGATTCAGAAACCTTAGACTTGATTACAAGGTGTTCTTATTCTCTTAGTTTTAACCTAAGTTATTAAATGTTTTTATTAGATTATACGATTGTATTTATTAAGCTAAATTATTAAAGTTTAAAGGTTAATCTCTACCATAAGTCATAATATTTTTGTAGTAAAAGAGTCACTTGTGGACAAGTAACATTTAAGTTTGGGGGATTTTGATAGATAAAGAAATGTGCAATTCTTTGTATATGATTTATGCTTAAATTTGGGGTTATTGCACTTTAAAGAAGCATATTTTCATGTTTTGTTGCAGATGTATTGATTTTAAGCATTTGGATCAAAAAGAACAAAAAAGGAGGACTTTTTTTAGTTAAAAAGAAGATTTTCAGCATCCCGGAACCAGAGACGACAGAACTAGCTCTAGAGGTTCCATTTTTCAGAGAAGAGACACCAAAAGCACCAGAATTAGAGAATAGCACAAAACTCCAATAAAATGGTGCCAGAGGCATCAAAGACTAATTAAGACAGTATAAGGCAGTCATTGACTATTTTTGAAAGGTTCTATAAGGATCCAATCAATTCAAATACCCCATGGAGTGATTCAATACATCTAGACACTTTGGAAAGGCTCTTGAATGAAAAAATTTGTCTCTTGGATGAAGGGACTTGTTTATTGATGTGAAGAGGTATGCCTTTTGAGAAAAAGGATGGAATTTAGAATTCTTTATGCTGTAAACTTATTTTCATAAATAAAATCCATGTTTTCTCATATCTTTCTCATGAATTCTTAGTAATCCTCTTTATCGTTCTCCCTATATTGATGTATGGTTTTGTTAAGAAATAAAATTGTTATGAAAAGTTTTAAATGCCAATAATTTGTGATGATTCAAACTCTGATATTTGTTTACTTTTTAATCTGACAATTGAAATGTTAAAATTTACTGCAAAACATAAGATACGAAAGGACTACACTTTCTATAATAAGGTAAGTGCTACATTCAATTTCGTGGGTGAGAATGTAATCGATGGGTTTGAGTGTAAAATATATTTTGATGGGTCTAAAATTGGAGATTTTTGGATGACAGACTAAAATCCCCAATTTGTTTCAGTTTTTTGGAAACTAAAGCGAGATTGTTAGCTCTCAGGAGAGGGAGAAGTGGGAGCTCTAGAGTGGGAGCCAGTAATCTACCAACCTAATCATCGATTTAGGGACCAAACAATGTATTAGTCAATTTTCTTTATGCGCTATTAGATTTAAGAAAATATAATTGCTCCTATTTGGCACAATACAATTTTAATTTAAATTCTAAATGATCTTAATTACTTCATAATCCATAAACTCATTGTAAATGGGGAGGATGCTTTCATAAATTTGAACTCTTCAATAGAAAACTTTTTTTAATCTTAGTAATTTTACTTTTGATGTTTAAAAAATAGTTTAGTTAACTTAGTTCTTTTAATCGCATTTTGTTTAGCATAGATTAAATTTACTTTATATTTGTTTTTCATACTTAAGTTTTTATAGTTTGAATATTGTATTTTACATTACAACCATAAGAATTTCTAACTCCCTTTTGAACGATATTTAGAACTTCATTAGAGCCCTCTATTACTGAATGATACATATACTTGTGTTATTATTACCGATTAGTAGCTTAAAGATTATAAAATATAAAACTATTTTTACTTAAATTATTTTTATTATGATTAAACTGCATATATACTACTTGTGTTGTCGTGTGTGTACTTTAGTATTGAATGATATTTAAAATGCACTACAAAACCAGCACCGGAGGCCTACAATCTCAAGGGAACGGAGGTCTAAAATCCCAAGAGTCAAGGTGAGAGCAGGACCGAGGCCTACAATCTTCAAGGGAGTAGAATGGAGGTCTACAATACTAAGTACTAAGATGGAAATAGGATGGAGGCCTGCACTCTTGTCGGAGTAGAATAGAGGTCTACAATCCAGAGTGCTGAGTTGGAAGTAGGACGGATGCCTAAAATTTCAAGGGAGTAGATCCAAGGTCTGTAATCTCAAGTGCTGAGATGAGAGTTGGACAAAGGCCTACAATCCTATGAGAGTAGAACAAATGAGTTTAATTCCGTGTTTCAAGACTAGAGTAGGATAGAGGTCTACAATCTTGAGGGAGTAGAATGGAGGTCTACAATCCCCTGTACTGAGATGGGAGTAGGACGGAGGTCTATAATCCTGAGTGCAGAGGAGGTTGTGGTGATTGCAGAGCTCATGGAGGATTTTAGGAAGCACAAAAAACACAAAAAAATTACGGAATCATGTGTAGAGTGTGAAACTTTTGAAAAGGATATGAAGACTTGGGAAATTTATGTAAACTGTGAGTTGTTGGAATTTGTGCAGGGAACGCGGGTTGTGAGAGAAAGGTGAAGTTCATAGTGTGTGAAGTACATAGAGTGTGAAATCTCGAGAGAATTTTCTTATCATTTTTATAATTTTGTTACATACTTTTTTATTGGGGTATTTTTAAATCTGATTTTCTTTAATTAGTTTTTTTTAGTTTTGGATTTTACTTATATCATTAAACTTTCTTTGTATCGCAACTTATTTATTATAATTTAGGAACATCGTGTGGTCATGCAACTTCTCATCAATCACATAGAAAGACAACTCAAAAAATATGTTGAAATTCAAAGACATTGGTAATTATCCTCCAATTATGTAGTACGACTAACCACATGTTGAAACTATCCAAAATGACACGCTGAGTACATACATGTAGAAACTATCGTATCAGATATCATATCTTTTCTGCTCTAACACAGTAATAACTATTTCTCTGTCGTTTGAGGAAAGTTTGTGATCAAGCTAACCTTTTAAGCCATGCTTGGGAAAATGAGTCCTTTCACGTATACTTAGAGGTACAACTATCTCACAGCTCATACGGGTGTAGCTCCTCCAACTCTGAATCTGGCTAAAATCTGTAAGGTATCTTGTTGTCATCCATTTTTTGAAATGTGATTGAGACACTATGGCATGGCACTCTAAGGATGCAATTCTTGGTCAAGTCTATTCTATGTCCTTTAAAAATCAATACTGATATGACTTGCAGTGGAATCTCGACTGTTCCTCAAAACTCTTCAGGACCAACGATGTCTATCTGCTTCCTAAATAGGATGTTGCTTTTGTTCATAAATGAAATTGTATAGAATGGTCTGACGAAGTCATGTTAATTTATGTGGGGAGGTATACAGTCTCCTTTTTCATAAATATTGATGATGCAGCTATTTGGAATAGAATCTGCAAGTAGTATACTCCACCTCACCATCCTTTTAATCATCCTCTTTATTGTGGATGGCATAGGATCCACCTCTTCATATCTCAAAATGCCCCTATCCTTAACAAAGTTATAACAGCATCCGCAATGATTTTTATCCTTTCCACACATTCATTTTTAGGACTCGGATTACGACTTTCTCTTCAACAAATCGGCTCGGCCTCGGTCCCTCAAATCAAAAATACAGTTAAGAATCTTTCTTTCATCGCTTTTAGAGAACACTCCAATTTGTAGTTCAAGTACCTCCAGGATATTGACTAATTTTCCCTGGATCTCTTCATAATACTTAAATTTTTCCTTCTAGACCTTGCTCATTCTTTCTAGCTCTGATGTGGAAATCCTTTGCAAACGTCAGGGCTGCTCCTATGTCTCAACCTTTGAAGGAATCCATGACCGTGGTGGCTCTGTAAACTGCGGTACATAAGACTCAACATTTAAGTGCTCTACACTCATGATTCTCATGCCGATGGCCAAGTATTCTTCAAAGGTCTTATAGCGATTCAGATGGAGAGAATTACATTCTTAGCACTCAGTAAGAGATCCCATTGATCATCTCTATCTAGGAATCTTGGCATTGCACATCAGGCATCCTATATAAAACTCAACGGGGACTTTTGACGGTATAGATTCCATGACAAACTCTGGCTCATCCTCAGTGATTGGCAGACTGTTGGAAGTCTACTTCAAGTTTATGTCACATACATCTTCCTCATTAATAAAAATGAGTGTCATAGCTGCTTCTTTAGCACATCTTTTCTCTAGTTGCTCCAATGCTATGTGGTTATGATGGTTGTCTTTCTGCATTTTGTCCTCCGTAGTGGCGCATCAGAAACTCTCTTTGCACAAGCACCAAATAGATCTTCTGTAGGCATAGTAATCATCAGCTTTAAGTGGTTGGTTCCTGCCATAAAATATTGTATCCTTTCTGTTTTCATCTATTTCAGTGAATAGTTTTTCTTTGTATTGATTCTGAGCAATGTTTGTAGCCCTTCCATCTCTCGTCGGCTAAAAATATTCATCAGGGGGGCCTCATATTCCACATTGACCTAACCATAATCCAAGTTAAATTTTTGATTCCATCTTGGGCTACCTTCTATTTGACCTTTGCAAGATTTAAGCCATCCCTAAATGAGAAAATCAACTTCTAACCCTACATTTTCCTGCAAAAGACAGGAAAACATCAATGCTCTGAAGTTCAAAATGAACAAAAATAACAACAAATCATTCTTAATTGGATTTTAGGATTTACATGTGAAATGATCTTATTTAATTTAATTTGGTGAAACTAAAAATTTAAACGAATGATTTAAAGTTACAAATTTGGATTTTTTTATTTTATTAAAATTAATTTTGTTATAAATTTTTAGACCTAGTCACAGATGCTGGCTAAATAGTCATCATCAGAATAAGTATCACTTTTGAAATTCATATTGAAGAACATCAAGTTTTATAATATTTCTTCAAGTATCAACCATTGATCGGTACCATGTGCCTTTCACCCTGGAAATCAACTACCTGGTAAGATCCTTCTGAATAAAGTTTCTCTAAAATAAATTTTCTCTCCCATGTAGGTTGAAACTTTCTACCTCTCTAGCGATGAGCAAGGATAGGTCCTTTGAGAACAAGTACAAGTTCACTAGCATTGAACGTTCTTGGCCGGACTAGTTTATCATGGGCTTGGGTAATCTTTGCTTGGTAAAGTTCCAAATTCTGTTGTGCTTGTAATCATTTTCCTTTGAGACTCTCCAACTCTGTAAGTTGAAGCTTGACATTGTTCTCTACTGTAATCTAGTTGGTGATGGCTACACTGAGAGACAGTAGCTGAACCTCCAACGAAAGTACGGCCTCAAACCCATACACAAGCGCATACGATGTACACTAAGTTGGAGTTTTTCACTTTGTTCGGTAGGCCCATAAAGCTTCTAACAACTTGTCGTGCCAACCTCTGTTATTCTCATCTAGTGTTTTCTTCAAATTTTGTAGAAGCATCTTATTTAAGACTTTAGCTAAGTCGTTTGCTTCAGTGTAATAAATCGTAGAGTACCTCCAATCTATTCTATGTCATTTGATAAAATTGTTGATCTTGGTGATCTTATAGGCTGACGATTAATCCAAAATTACTCTGCACGAGACACCGAAATGGTAGACAATCTGACTATTTAAAACCTAAACAATGTGGTGTGTTTTAAACTCTCGCAATGAAACTACCTCTACCAACTTGGAGAAGTAATATGTGTCTGCGAGAATAAATTTATGTCCCTTCAAAGATGGAGGGTCTATCAGACCCACTATATCCTTGTCCCAACACTCAAATAGACAAAAGGCAACAGTTGGGTGTAGCACATTTGGAGCTTAGTGTAAAACCACTCTGTGCACTTAGAACAGGGAACTTTTTCTGGCTATATCAACTCAATCTATCAACATCACTAAATAAGTGTATTCATGTATCTTAATTTTTATCTTCATCTTTGGCCCTAACTGGTGAGCTCCAAACAATTGAGCTTGTACCTCCTTGACAATACCTTGCGCTTCTACTATTTTTAGACATCTTAACCACGTTTGATCGAAAGACATTCTATAAAGGACAATACTTACTATTGCATTTAACAAAGTTCTCCTTGTGATGTGATAAACTTCTGACTTGTCATCTAGCAGTATTCCTTTTCACAAATACTCAATTAACGGTCTGTGCTAATCTTTGGCATCATCAGCCACAAAAACTATTAACTCTTCGTCTTTTCCAAGCTTGTGTAGGCTGTCGAGTTTGATTTTTGAGAAAACATGACATTCTTGTACTGTAATATCAATGGTATCCTCTAGTGGACACACCAATCTCTTAGCAAGATTGTCTAAAGCATTGGTGTGGGTGTTATCTCCTCATGGAATTCTATACAGTGTCACACTTGGGATCTGTTCCAACAACTTCATCGTATACGGGTGATATTCTGCTAACCTCGGCTTTAGAATCATGTATTGTCTCACAACTTGCTGAATGACGAGTTGTGAATCACTATAGATGGAAATGTTTATTATTTACAATGATATGACCAACTCTAATTTGGTGATCAATGCTTCATACTCTGCCTCATTGTTTGTGCATGTGTCGGCACTATTTTTGGTATGGGGTTTGCCCGTAAGAAGCTGTCGGCCATCAAAATTGAAATCCCGTTTTTCGCTTCGGAAGGAAATTTTAAAAATTTTAATTTTGAAAAAGATGAAGTCAAACTGACCTCATAATTTTCATAGTTTAGATGAAAGAGCGTTTTACCTCAAATCCTGTATCTATCCCAAAGGATGAACACAAGAATTGAGGGTAAGGCTCGATCAAATAAACTAAAGAAAGTTATGACATCCGTTTGGTCTGTGAAACCAATATATTGGCTGACAAATTCCCCTATTTAATATAAGGAATTAAATAGGATTTATATTATGCTGGGTTCGGGAAAAGCTTCCTATAAGGGCAAGCCCCTATAGTTAATTACATCTTAGATAACCAATATATTGGCACGCAGGGGAACAAAAGTTATATCGAATTGCAATAATATCATTGACCATCATGTCAAACGTCCGGAGAGTGTTGGTCGTGTCATTAAATACTATAACGGATTAATTCTTGAAATCAAAGTTACCTTGTGAGAAAGCATGTAATGCCTAAGCTTCTGGACTGCAAAAATTAAAGCTAGACAATGCTTCTCAATTGGTGGATACTTTATCTCCGTTGGTATTAGACGATGACTCAGGTAGTATAGTGCATTTTCTTTGCCCTCATTGTTAACTTGGGCCAGTAAAGCTCTGAGCGAGTAATTTAAAGCCGCAGTATAAAGTATCAAAGGTTTGCCTGGGATAGGGGCTGCCAAAACAGGAGGTGTCATTAAATATTGTTTAACGTCCTCAAAAGCCTG
>NW_018248696.1:62216-63181 GCF_001263595.1 Phalaenopsis equestris
GTGTATAATAAACAACATCTTCATGAATATCAACCTCATGTTCTGAAAATGGCTGTAGATCTCCTTTAATGCAATATTCTTGTTTTTCTTTGCAGTATTTGATGCATTGGTGTAGAGACGATGGAACCATATTGTTCTCATGAATCCAAGGTCGACCAAGTAGAGCGTTGAAAGAGGTCTCGGCGTCGATGATATGAAATTTTACGGTTGTTGCTAGTTCTCCAACCTTCATAAGTAATGTAATTGTTCCAAGGGCTCTTTCTCCTTTTTGGTTGAATCCTCTTAACATCATCTTATCGGGGATGATTTCTTGAATGTCGAAATTCAAATATGCTAATGTCCGTAGACTCATCAAGTTAAAAGATGCTCCAGGATCCCCTAAAACTCTGGACAGCCCAAACTTGCTGATGTTGACGGAGATATAAAGTAGTCTGTTGTGATCGGCTGCTAGCACATCACGTTGTAATCCACTTTATTTGTTCCTGTGGCTTTATCTTGATTATGTTGTTTTTCCATCGGTGGAGGTGGAGGTAATTTTTCTTGAATTACAATTTGTTTTCCTTTATCAATTGGAACTGTTCTTGGAGGTAACACTTTTCCGCTCCTTAACTTTATTTCTATTATTTCTTCTTGAGATGTTGTCGTTGAATCTTCCAATGTATCTTCTTTATCAGAAAGCTCCAAGCTAATTATTAACGGCGTACCATGGCATTGTAGGAATGGTTCTTCACTTTCGGTGCTATCGTAAGCAATATCGTTGAAATCTTCTTTAGTATTAGACTCAGGTATGATTTGAGGATCATTTTGAAGATCGAGATCGATATTAGATTGATTATTTTTTTTATCACCAGAAACAGTAAAAATGTAGCCAACATCATTATCATTATATTCATCAGGTCCCGGAGGAACAAAAAGATAATCATACAAAGTCAAGGGTTCGAGGATTTTCTCTCCCGAATCCGAGA
>NW_018248696.1:72168-72842 GCF_001263595.1 Phalaenopsis equestris
CCATGGGGTAAATATCAAGCCTAACCATGGGTTGATGGCTGGCTTTAAACTCAACCCTAGAGTCTAGGATGAGTTAAGGTAGAGCTCATTTGACCATACCAAGCTTAATTGGTTTGGATTTGGTCATAAGTCCAAGATGGTGCTCATGACCAAATCTTATGTTTGGGCTAGGTTAGGCATGCCAATTGGCCTAATTAAATATGGTTTTTGGTGTAAGAGATCATGAGGAACAACTTCCATGAAGGGTGAGAGTCATTTTGAGGTCAATTGGTTAATCAATTTGTTGGATTTTTGATTTTTGACCCATTTAAAGCATATTGGGCTAAGTTTGGGTCAAACTTGAGCTAGATTTGGGCTAAGCTAAAATTGATTATTGTGTTTGGTGTAAAACATCAGAATGAACAACTTTCATGAAGGATGAAAGTTGCTTTGAAGTTGATTTGGTGGTCAATTTGGGTGGGTTTTAATGGATTTGGGTTTAGACTTAAGTTAAGCATGCAGGGCTAAACTTGGGTCAAACTTGAGCTAGCTTTGGGCTAAGCTCAAATTGATGGTTTTTTTTGGTGTAAAACATCATTATGAACAACTTTAATGAAGTATGAAAGTTGTTTTGAAGTTGATTTGATGGTTAATTTGAATGGATTTTGATGGATTTGGGTTTAGACCTAAATTAA
>NW_018248696.1:73276-105699 GCF_001263595.1 Phalaenopsis equestris
CCAATGGCAGTTAGGTAATTTGGAGGTGCCTATGGGCAAAAGACCAAGTTAGGCATTTCACATAGAATTGGATAGATATCCATTCTAAATGAACCATGGATTAATGTATTGTGAAGATATGGTGTACCCTAGTTCCAAGTCAACACCCAGGGTCAATTCTAAAGCCAAGTAATCCTATAGGGACTCTTCTTGAATTCTCTCATAATGATCTTACCTACTAAATGCTAGAGGTTAAGATCAATATGTGAAACTTCAAGTTGAGTAAAGAGAAAGGCTTTGAATTTCTAATGGTGGGGGTATGTTTTCTATTTTTCTAAGACTAGTCAATAGGAAATTTGTATGGCTAGACCTAGGCTACTAAAGAAATTTTCTAGACCTCAACCAAAAGTGAGGTCAACAGCATGACTCTGTCAGGTGGTAAGAAAACTATAACATTCTCTAATTTGGTGTGACAAAAAATAGAGTAATCCCTGCTTTACCCAATATAATTGTCTGTAATCCCTTCAAAATAAGGGTGTCCTTTTGATATAGCATGTAATGCCTACGCTTCTAGGCGGTGAAAATCAAAGCTACACAATGCTTCATAATAGGAGGATACTTTACGTACATCACTATTAGACGTTGGCTTAAATAGTATAGTTTATTTTCCTTAACCTTGTCACTGACCTGAGATAACATGGCTATGAGAGAGTCATCTAAGGTCATGGTCTAAGTTATATAAGGTTTTCCCGGGATAGGAGATGTCAAAACAAGAGGTGTCTTCAAGTACTACTTAACATCCTCAAAGGCTTATTGACATTTCTCTTCCCAAATAAATTTTCCATCCATTTTAATTAGTGTCGAGAAGAGTTGACACATATGTTACAAATTGGATATAAAGCATTTTAGTTAAGCCAATTTTCCTTGAAAGGATCGTAACTATTTCATGGTTTTGGGAGGTGGCATTTGCAAGATAGCTTGAATTTTATCTGGGATGATTTCAATTCCGTGATTTACGAACAACAAATCATAGAAATTTCCCATAGGTGACATTAAATACTAACCTTAAGAGATTTACCTTAAGATTATATTATTGTAATCGTTCAAACATAATCCTTAAATCATAAAAATGGTTGATTCATAGTTCACTTTTGATGACTAAGTCATCTACGTAGCATTCCACTTGCTTGTGGATGAGGTCATCAAAGATCTTTGTCATAGCTAGCTAGTAAGTTGCTCCAATATTCTTCAGACTACATGGCATCACTATGTAGCAAACGACTATGATTGGTGTCCTGAAGGATGTAAGAGCTTAGCTTTCTGTAGCCATCTTGATCTAATTGTATCTTGACAATCCATCAATGAAAAGGAATATCTCATGTGTCGATGTCATGTTCATCATTAACTCTGGTATCAGTAGTGGAAACTCATCCCTTAGACATGCTTTGTTTAAATCCCTAAAGTTGACACATACCCAAGTTTTTCCATTCTTCTTCTTAACTTGACGAATATTGGCCAACCATTTGTGGTATTCCTCTTCTTGCAAACATTTAACATCTATTAATTTTTTCACCTCGGCAATAACTTGTTGTTCTAGTTCGAGGTGCATTCTTCTGTGAGCTTATATCACAAGGTTTATACTCTTGTCCACTCCAAGCAAGTGAATTGCAACTTCTGAGGATAGTCCTAGCAATTCATCGTAGTTCCAAGTGAAGCAATCCATGAACTCTTATAGAACTTATGAAGGTGAGTCGGTGCTACTTCTAAGTCCCGAGAATAACTTCCTTCAATTTGTTGACTGTGAACTTAAGTTTCTCCTTAAACTTTGGTTGAGTGTCATCTATGGGAGAATCCTTAAAATCCACTTCCACATCAAGGAAATCCTTTTCTAATTTGCTAGTAACAACCATGCAAAATTTTGATTCATCGACTTGTCATATCATACCGAATTGAAGACCCTCTTTCAAATTGGGAGTTCAACCTTTAACATTCCATAACTTCTCAAAGAGTTGTAGCTTATCTTTTAGCATTTGCTTTGACATGTATCCTTTTTAAATTAATTTCTTTTACACATGGGGTGTCGGCCAATAAAAATTTATAATTATTCAATATTCAAGATGTAAGACGTGGTTTTAATTTAATTTATTATACTTCTAAATTTGTTTTATTTAGAAAAATAATATTAAAATTTTTAAAAGTAATGTTTTATTTTTTAACTTATGAGACCGAACCAATCTCATATAAATAATAGTTTAAATAAACAACACACCATCACGAATAATGCATCTACCCCGAGGACTATACACATCACTTGCTAATGTGGCTTTATTAAATAAATTGAAGAATTCAAGACATCTGTTTGGTGTGAGAACCATTTTTATATAAGCTGACAAGTTTCTCTGTATAATATTGAATATTAGATAGGGTTTATATTACCTGGGATCTTATAGCTCCCTATAAAGGCATATCCTTATAGTTAATTACATCATAAATGACGGGGGTCACCTAAGAAAACTCTTGATTTAGATCAAAAAATATTATCTTTAGGAATTCAAAAGGTTTAGGATTCTTAAGGTCAGATAAAGGAGCTTCAAATGGGATAATATCAAATTTGGATCATTTATTAAGGAATCCAAATAAGAAAAGCTAGGAGATGACACGGATCCTGAAGAGAACCTCGTTGTCTTCCCAAGCTATGCTCTAATTTGGTTTTAATTTCGACAAGGGGATATTATCTAATATTTCATCCTGCTAATTATTATTATTTAGGGCTTAAATTTGCATGACATAATTATACAAATAGCGTGTAATATTGGAAGATTTATATCATAATGAACGATAACGTCAGAATCCTAAAACGAGTTATGGCTTAAATTGCACAGCATGATTATGTAAATACCTAAAGATAAATTGAGAATTTATGTTACACTGGGTAAATGACCTAAAAATTCTATGACTTGTCATTTAATTCTAAAGAAGATATTATTGTTGTAGAGCCACTCGCTATTGTAGAAGGCTGCCCTTGGAATTAGCTCCAAGCTCCTCGGTGAAGTAGCACTCCTAAAGTCTAAATGTTTGAATGTTTAAATGATAAGAATAGATAAAATTAGAGGGGTGGGTTAAATTTGATTAGAGTGACACCGGTTAGGATCCCATGATTTCTGCTTTCCGGTGCCACTATTTTTATTTTAATTTACTTAACCTAAACGAGTTGTTAGGTTCATTTAAATTTTGGAGAACTCGTTAGCAACCGTGAGTTATCTAATTTGAGCGACTCTCGTAAATTTGAAAGGACTTGTTATGAAGTTGTATTTTAAAAAAATTTATGGTATCCTTTGAAAGGATTTAATTTAATTTTGGAAACTATTTTAATTTTGAAATATTTTCATTCAATCAACCAAACAGGCATGGTACGTTGAAGCTGTAGTAAATTGCAGTAAATAAAATGACTGAAAGTAAATAAAACTGTAAAGCCGTTCCTGTCATCTTCTTGCTACTCCGTCTTAAATTTTAGAACTTGTAGCATATATAATTTTACAGGATATTTAAATAAATTGCAAGAATAGAAAACAAGAGGATCATTCGAAGGTGTAGCTACCAAACAACACATCATAACTTGCTGGGTCCTTGAAGATATTAATGAATGATTTTTTTTACCATAGAACAAGAAGTCCAACTGTCCTTAAATATATCCAAAAGGTCATAAAAGTGTTTGGGGAAAATCCCTAAAAACTTTTAGAACACTTTAAAACATTTCGAGTTCATTTGATCTTATCATATTGTTCAATTAATCATCCCAAACTTTAAATTTAGTTTCAATAAATCAATACACCCCATGCTAAGTGAATCTGTTGTTTTAATTATCGCACGAGTGGCATAATAAAATATAAGTAGGAACAATTTTAGCATTTTAATATTTTTGAAATTCTTAATCATTTTTTAAATTATTTTTAATTCAAAATATGACTAAAAAATTAACTATTTATTTTAAAATAAATTTTATTTTTCTAAAGTGCCCCTAATCAGAATGAACTCAGAAAAATATTTTTCCTAATATTCCTATTTAACATAATTATTTTAATGCAAAAATATCATTTTACATTAAAAAAGAGATTTTTGTGCTCAAATTAAATCAAATAAATTTAAAATTTTTACAGTGAGTTAGAATGAGTGTTATTTACAGTGTTGAATGGTTTTTGTTAACTTTTTAATCTTCTTTTGTTTATTTTAATTTTAGTGAGTTTTTAGGGTTTAATTAACTACAATAATTTGAGTAAGCATTCAAACTTGATTTATTTTTTTTTAAAGAGCCCTCCAACCACAGGAAACCTACCAAAATAAGTCCCATGTTTTTTTGACTTATATCAGTCGGCACTACTTTAGGGGGGTCATTTTGTGGAAGTTGTCTGTCACCGGAATGGAAATCTTGACGACCGCTTTGGAGGGACACTTAATTTACATATATATTTAATTTTAGAAAAATATGAAATTGAACCAATCTCATATCTTTCATAGTTTAAATGAAATAGCACCACACCATAAGTTATTTATCCATCTCGAAAGATAAACACATGGCTTGAAGGAGGGGTTGTCGACACTAAATAGTTGAGGAATTACTAGTTGGAAGCTTTGGACCGTCGGCTTCAAAAGGACATTTTAATTTACTTATATATAAGTTTTTTTAGAAGAATATGGAATCAAACTAACCCCATACTTTTCACAGTTTATGTCCAACATACAGACACAAACACACTATACCTCTAACCAAATATATGTCCCAAAATACAAACACAAGACTTGAGGGTGAGGCTCGATCAAACAAACTAAGAAATATATGGTGTCCGTTAGGTCCGCAAAACTGTTTTATTTGCCTATAATTTTTTGTTTTTAATATAAAAGATTAAATAGGGTTTATATCAAGCTGGGTTCGGACAAGCTTCCTATAAGGGTAAGCCCCTATAGTTAATTACATCTTAGATAACCGAAGTCAACTAAGAAAACTCTCGAGAAAACGAAGTCAACTAAGAAAACTCTCGATAAAAATCAGAAAATATTAACTTCAAGGAGTTCGAAAGGATTGAACAATTTAACAAAATCGGACAAAGAGGTGTGAAATGGGAATGACTCAAATTTGGAATATTTTATTATAGAATCCAAAGGAGGAAGAACTCGGGGATGTCACAGATTCGAAGGAGAACCTTGGTGACTTCACAGTCTATCCTATTGCTTGGCTTCAATTTAGAAGAGAAATTTATTTGAGCGTTTCATCCTGTCAACTTTATTAGTTTGGGGCTTACATTTGTGTGAAACGATCACACATATAGCCTGGAAGATGTGACGGTTTAGGTCGTGACGGACAATAACCTAGGAATCCTAAGACGAGTTAGGGCTTATATTGTACAACAGATCTCTACAAAGGCCTAAAGATAAGGTGAGAATTTATGTTACATAAGTAAACAATCTCAAATTCATATGGCTTTGTTTGTTTAATTATGAGGAAGGAATGATTTAGCTGGGGAGGATAGGTTTTAATGATGAAGATGGTTGTGCTGCCCATCATGCTAGCTCCAGGCTCCTCGTAGTGACGAGTTTAAATTTTCTAGAGTGTCAAGTTATGATGTCAAATCAGACGTTATTGTTGTATTTATTTAAATATTATGGGGCATATTAAAGTTGATTAGAGCGACACTGTTTAGGATCCTACGGTTCCCTCATTTCGGCAGCACTACTTTCTATTGGATTCACTTAGTCCAAATGAATTTACTAAACTCAACTTAATGAGTTCCATACTTTCATTTAGATCTTGGGAAGCCTCGTTAGCAATTGTAGCTTACCTCCTCCGAGGGATTTCCGATCATTCGATAAAGACATCTTAATTTAGTTGTAGTAGTGGTTTTATGTGATGTTTGTGATTAAATTTTTAGTTTTCTTACATTTTGAATGTTGTGGAGGAGATTTTTGTCTTGGTTGATTTTAATTTTGGTTTTGGTTTCCATGTAGAGTGACATCGTTATTTAGCATGAAAGTTTGCATTTTGATTATACATGCAGGTGAGTAAGTACAGTAACGTACGAAAAAATATACAGGAAATAAAAAATGTAGGTAAATAAATCACAATAAAAGCGTACCTGAATGGTCTTCTCGTCATCTCCAACTGAAACTCGAAACTCAAAATGCATGTAAGGGAATTTTATGTGAAGCGGGCAAAAGGTAAGGTTCCTAGATTATATCTTGGTGAGTCCTTAATGGTTTGACTAAGGATTATTTTTTTAAGCAAAACATATCAAGTTTAGTAGACCTCCAAGGTATAAAACAGGTCAGGAGAGAAAGGTAGGTCCATGCTTTCCCCTCACCTCCTGGTGAAAAGTCTCGAGCTCATTTAAACTTATTATTTTGCTTAGTAATCCATCCAGTAAATATTTCTAGTTTTTAATGAACAGTGATGTTTCAGTTATCCCTAAGGGTAGGGTGATTATCATTTATCCTTCAATTCGAAAATTATGTAGGTGAAAACACTTAAAGGGGAAAGTTAGTGTTATTAAGACACTTAGCCAATTTTACCTTTAGGATCCTGGTTAGGTCATTTATCCTTCAATTTCTAGTTACATTCACTTTTCTAATCCTCATTTAATTAAATTTGATTTAGCTTAGGTCACTACTAAGCCCTTAAGATCCTGGTAGATGTGTTACTCATTTTTAAAAGAAATTGAATTTTAAGTGATGATGATTTATCATCAAAACATTTGAATGTCACTTCAACACCAGGTAGGGGTATTAAATTAGTGAGTTATTAACACCCTAAACTATACATGTTAGTCTAGGATCATTCAATTTGGTAGAATCCCAAATTCTAATTATCTAGGGAATTTCAAATTTATCTTTTATTTGGAAAAAGTGTGATCGATTTCTACCAATTAATCCCTTATGTTTCAATCATCCAAATATGTTAATTAAGATAAAAGGTTGCCCGTTTCCCTTTCTTGAACTAAGCCTAAATGTTAATTAAGGCTAAATTTCTAAAATTAAACTTTTGCCCCTAAGGATATATCACTTCATAATTCATCAAATTTAGTTCAAACGTCTTTAGAATTATATTCCCACCTTTCTCATTGGTCAATTAAGACATCAGAGGAGAAAATGCAATTTTTCCAAATTTTAATTTAATTTATATATTTATTTATATGCATGAATGGGATTTTTCAAACAAAATCCCATAACTTGACCAAGGCAAAGCCTAATCAATTGAAATTCTTCCTGGACATAGACTTAGACCAGAGAAACACTTGAACCAAATTTCATAATTTTTTTATTTTTATTTTAATTAATAAAATTATTTTAAGTTCTAGAGTATTAAATAATTATAAAATATTTTAAATGTGGGAAATTAAGTTTTATATTTTTATTAAATCTCTCTGAGGTTAAGGAACCGAGAAGAACAAATTTTACATTTTTTTGATTTTTTTTTGAATTATTAGAATTTTTTTAAGTGAAAGAATAAGGAAAAATCATTTTTAGCCTTTAAAAATTATTTTAAGCTTTAAAATTCAATACATTCACTTAAAAAATTAGGAAAAACATTCTAATTATTTTTAAGTTCTTAGGAAAAAATTTAAAACAATTTCATAAATTTTATTAATTTTGTGTTTTTTATTAAATTTAATTACTTAAATATTTAAAAATAGACTTAAAAATCAAGTTTTATTTTATTTACAATTTTATTTTTAAAAAATTCCTCTAATCACAAATAACTCCCAAAACTAATTCTTATGATTTTATGAGTTATATTTCAATTATTAAAAATAGTTTTAATGTTAAAATGGCATTTAAATCCAAAAAAATCAAGTTAAGTCATCAAATGAGCACCAAATACTTTGAAAATTTTATGGGGAGTTTTATGAACTTTAAATTACACTGTAAAATCAAAATCAAGTCATTTAGATGTTTATTTTTCATAAATTACTTTCCTTTGTGTTTTAGGGTTTTGTAAGATTTAAGTGTGCTCTTAATGACTTGGCCTATGAAAAATTTTTTTGAATTTTTTGAATCTCTTGTCACAATAAACCTTTTGAATTTTTTTTTTGATTTTTCTAAGTAATATGATAATTATTATGATTAATTTATGCAAATAATAGACATAAACTTGAAAAATATGGATCTCTGTCTAGAGGACTTCGCTCACTTTGGAAAAATCAGAGAATAGCCACCATGACAGAGGCAACAACATGCTAAAATATTAAGCCATGGTGAAATGTCTACATGCATGGAGAGTTAAAATACTCAAATTAGTATTTAATTAATTAAAAATAAAATATTCATCAAACATTCATCACTGAGTACTAGGATATTTTTATTTTATTTCTATGACTTCTTTACTCAAAGATATGAATATTTGAATGTAGGAAGCATTTTTTAAATTATTTAATTCCCTAATTTTCTACTTAAACCCGCGACAGCAAGCAATCATGTGACTACTCTGAAAACACGTGCCATACAACATAATCATGTGATGGCACCATGTAGCCACTGACTCGGCCCGTACTTTATGGACCACGCTCCCATCCGGCGCAATCAGAGCCCTCTATTTGATACACGTGTGATCCAACAGCTCCACATCATCGTCCCCACATGGAGTGAACCCATGATTTTTAACATTAAAACCGTCATGTCTCACTCATTTCTCAACCAAATGACCTTAGGTTGGATCCTATGGACTCGTCTATGTGAGACAAACATATCCATACGATAAACATGCCATTAAACTAACCCTAATCAAATGGAGAATTAAACTAAACTTGGGATGAGGGGGAGTTCAATGCCTTTGCTCTGAGAAGGGAAGCTTTAATTAGAGGTGCTTAACACATTTATGGGGGTCCAAGGAGGTTAGGGATTGAGCCTTTAGTCATGGTGAATGGTTAAGGCCCAAATTTGATCAAGGCGGACTTTGGGTGTTGAGCAAGGCCTAGTGTAGAGGCTCTCTGTGAGGGGGGTTTGATGGGTCTTTATATTCTTTCACTGTGGTGAAGGTCTGGGTGAGTTTAATTGATTTTTGTACATTGTGGAGGTGTGGAGAGTTTTGTCCTGTCTCCGGCAAGGATTTGAGCTCAAACATTGAACTCAGACAAGGGGAATTAGGGCAAGGAAGTAGTTTGGTCGTACTCAGGAGGTCTCAACGAGGCTATTGGAGTAATTTAGAGAGGTCACCTTGAGAAAATTTCAACACATCTCTCTTTTCCGTGAAGGGGCCATGTTATAGCCATGGCCAGAGAGGGGAGCTCAGGGCCTGGTCATGGGTGCAAAATGGTGCTTAGGTATGGTGCTTAGGTGGAGGGCTGAGTTAGGTGGAGGGCTGAGGAGCTCTAAGGTATTATTCTGGTGAGCTGGCCGCTAGGGTTAAGATTTGGTTCAATTCAATTATGGTGGCTCTTGGCTTGGCCATTTTCCAGCCACCAAGGTGGTTGGCTAGCCACGAAGTGGTCACATCTTGGCTCAGAAAAGTCAAGGGGTGGCTAATGATGATTAACTCCCTATGACAATAAATAATGGAAGAGATTTTGTGGTTAAGGCCTAAAAAAGGGAATGAATCCATTAATTTGGGGATCCATTGGTCCATAGCACCATTGGTCCAGGGATCCATTGGTCCATAGCATTCTTTGGTGGATTTGGGGTGGTTTAGCCTGGTCCTTAAGATGATTTTAGTGGTTGTAAAGTCACAAATTTGGTGACTTTAAGGTGGCTAGGCAAATTTTGGTGCATCGGTTCAATTTGGGTCCAAATTGCTAAAATTTGGGGTAGCCATCACTTTGAGCCCAATTAATTGATTAGCATTGTGTAGATGATTGTAATGGAGATTTTTTGTGAAGGATTGAAATGATTTTGAGTTCAATTGGGGGTTCAATTTGAAGGATTTTGGAAATTTGGTCACTTTGGGCTTGTTGGGCTAGACTTGAGTCTTGTTGGGCTAGACTTGAGTCTATTGGGCTTGTTGGGCTAGACTTGAGTCTAGATTTGGCTAAGCTTGTGCTAAGCCAAATTTTTTTGTTGAAAATGATCAATATGAATTTATGAAAAGTTTTCAACATGAATTGGGTGCCAATTTTGGGGATAAGGTATTCAATTTGGTGAAATTTGGAGACAACCAATTTGGGGCAAATTTGGGGATTCTTGGACTTGGGTCAAAATTAAATAAATATGAGGCTTCAACAATGCCAATTTAAGGTCAAGTTTGATATATAAGATTGTTATAAAGAGTTTACAATTAAAATTGAGACCAATGGAGTAGGCCATGGGGTTCAATTTGGTGAGATTAAGTCACGTAGCCAAAATTGGAGGTTTGACCTACATCAAAATTGGGCTCAAATCATGGGCCAATTGAGCTAGGATTTGGTTTAAATTGATCATATTGAAGGTTAATTTGAGTTTAGGATTAAAATTTGGGGAAATTGGGACCAAATTGATGGACATTTGAGGTAAATTTTAGGAAATTGGGTCTTTAAAGGCAATTTGGGGGTTTTGGTCAAAATAATCAAATTGGTCAAATTGGATCCAATTCAGGGGTCCAAATGGGCTTTGGAAATATTTGGAGTGATTTTGGAGATTTTGGGAAAGTTTGGGGTGCCAAGTGTAGTATTCTAATTTTGGCATGTTTGGGGGTATTTTGGTAAATATGGCATTTCTGGGTAGTTTTGGGTAATTTGGGTTTTTTCAAAAGGCTTGAGATGATTTTTAAACAAATTTGGATTTTTTTGGTGAATTTTGGAATTTTAGAAATTTGGCAAAATTTAGGGCTCCAAGGGTATCTAGATAATTTGGGGGATTTTGGGGCAAAAGGCCAAGTTGAATATTTTGGGTAGAATTTGGGAGATAACCACCATAAATGCGTTATGTACCAATGGAAATCCCATTTGGGTCCTCTATGTACTGGTCTTAGCTAAACCCTAGCCTAGGGCTAGTAGATTTAGGGGACCATCTACATGTCTCCCAAAGGATCAAGGGACCAATGTTAGGAAAATTTGGGTTTAAGGTTGTGAGTGATCGTGAGTAAGAGTGAGTGCAAGTGAGTGCCTTAGCTCTAGAAAAACACCTAGAGTCAACCTGAAGGGCAAGCAGTCCTGTAAAAACTCATCTTGATCTCCCCCATAATGACCCCACCTACTAAGTGCTAGTTTTTAGGACCAATATGTGAAACTTCAAGTTGAGCAAGGAAGAGGGTAGAATTTCTGAATTTTAGAATTTCTAATGGTGAGGGTTCCTTTTCTAGTTTTCTAGGAATAGTCAACAAGAAAGTCCTATGGCTAGATCCTAGTCTAGTAAAGAGGAAAAACTAAACCTCAACCATAAGTGATGTCAACAAATGGATCCCCAATCGGTGCTGCTGGGCAACGAGATCAACAAAACCAATACAAAATTCTAGGTAAACAAACCTAGAAGGAGGTGTATATGTGTGTGTGCTATTTAATTCCACTGGTGAGTTTGTAGATGAATATTTGATCAAAATCAAGAAGTAGGAACTCTCGTTGTGGAGTGGAGAGGGGTTTGAGTTATCAAGTTTCAGGTATTTATAGAGAATGAGAATCAGTATGTAAGTGCTAACCTGGGGTGGGAATTGAAATTTAGGTATCGATCCCAAAAATAGACTCAAAATGTAGGTACTTACCTCGAAAGAAGGGGACCATAATTTAAGAATTGATCTAAAAATGAGAATTGAAATTTAGGTACAAATCTCTAGAGTGAGTCATAAGTTAGGGACCGATCTTTGAAGGAGGGAATCAAAAGTTAAGGATTGATTCAAAAAAAAAGGAGAATTGAAAGTTAGAGATCAATCTCAAGAGAGACTCGGAAGTTAGGGACCGACCTCGAAAAGAGGGAATCAGAAGTTAGGAGCTGATTTCAAAAATTGAGAATTGAAAGTTAAGGACCAATCTCGAAAGAGGATCAGAAGTTAGGGACCGATCTCAAAATGAGGAAATCAAAAGTTAAGGACTGATTCAAAAAAATGAGAATTGAAAGTTAATGATCAATCTCAAAAGAGGATTGAATGTTAGAACCGATCTCCAAAGGAGGGAATCAGAAGTTAAGGAGTGATTTCAAAAATGAAAATTGAAAGTTAAGTATCATTCTCAAGTGAGAGTCAGAAGTTAAGGACCGACCTCGAAAACAGGGAATAAGAAGTAAAGGATTGATTCCAAAAATGCGAATTAAAAGTTAAGGATCAATCTCAAAAGAGAGTCAGAAGTTACGGGCCGACCTCAAAAGGAGGGAATCAGCACTTAAGAACAGAATTCAAAAATGAGAATTGAAAGTTACAAAGAGATTGTGATGTTAAACCTATAGATATGTGTTACGTGAAAATGGCTGACATTATTTACAAAAATGTGCAAAATTTTGTGAGGTTTTGTGTAGAATGTGAAATTTCACAAGGATGTGAAGAGTTAATGTAGACAAGGATAGTCGTGTTGCACGAGCAAAGAGTAATTGACCTCTAAATTGAAAGAATCAAATCAAAAGATTTATTTTCTCTTCTTGTTGTTTCTATCATGTTTACTTTTCAAAATATGTTTTCCAAAATTTAAATTTTTTTGTGGTTTGATTAATTTTCAAAAGAGTATTTTTTTATTTTTATGTTTTTATTATTTTGTTTTTTCTTCATTTTAATCTTGAACCAACGTATGGTTCGTGGCTTTTCTCCATCGTACTAAAAAGGGCAGTTGAACAGGCATAAAGAATTCTGAAAGAGAATTCTTTAATCTGTTCCAAAAATGTTACAGATTCAGTGTAGGCCCAAGCCTAAAAGAGCACAATTATGCTGACTACATCAAAGTACATCCAAAAACATCCCAAGCCAGTACATATCATAGGCTGAGCATGTCTAATCTGCTGTAACAGAAATGCACTAAAGAGGAATCCTTTGAGCGTCTATCTTTGGTGAGGCAAGCTTCTGATCAAGCTGACCTTCTAAGCTTTGCTCCAGGACAAGAGTTTCCTATGCATGTGCTTAAAGTTCCAACCCCTTTATAGCTCGTGTGGTAGTAGTTCTTCCAGCTCCCAATCTGGTCAAAATCTGTATGGCATTTTGTTGTCGTCCATTCCTCAGAAAGTTACGGACACCCTGCGGTGTCACACCCCTAGAATACAATGTTTGGCGATATCTGCTCCATTTCCTTTAACAACTAGTACTGAACCAACAGGTAGCGGAATTTCCACGGACCCTCTGAATTCACCATGACCAATAACATCTATTTCTTTTCCAAACAGAAAGTTGCTCTTGCTCATGAATGAGACCGTGCAGATAGGCCTCACAAAGTCATGATGGTCAATGTGTGGAGGTATGCAGTCTCCTTCATCATATATTTTGATAACACAACTGTTAGGAATACAGTTTTCTAGCAGTATGCTCCACAGACCATTCTTTTGATCATCCATTTTATCATGGGAGGTAGTGGGTCCACCTGATCGTGTCTCAGAATCTTAGGAGGATTTACTTGTCTATCGTTGGTGAAGTTGTAACAGCAGCGACACTGTATAGTGATCCTGCCTTTTCCTCGCATCCACTTTCTTAGCTTAGAATAAGTTCTTTGCATTAGTAGGCCTGCTCGACATCAATCTCTCAAATAAAAAATGCAGTCTAGAATATTTCGTTCATCGCTCTTGGAGAAGACCTTGGTGTATAGCTCCACTATTTAGTGATCCTGCCTTTTCCTCGCATCCACTTTCTTAGCTTAGAATAAGTTCTTTGCATTAGTAGGCCTGCTCGACATCAATCTCTCAAATAAAAAATGCAGTCTAGAATATTTCGTTCATCGCTCTTGGAGAAGACCTTGGTGTATAGCTCCACTATTTCATAAAATTCAAAGTCCTTTTTTCTTACATTGCTTATCTTATAGTATTCCGTGATACTGATGATCGGTGGTTGTCGAGGATGTTCCCTCATTTTAATGTCGACGGGAATCAAGGCCGGTGTTGTCTTTGTCTGCAGCGGAATGTATGACTCTGCATCTGACGAGATATATGGCTTTGTATCCAATGGGACTTATGGTTATGCATCCATCAAGTGGTTGATAGTTTGAAATCCATCATCAGAGGATACGTATTCCTCTAAAGTACTGTAGCACTCCAAGTTGAGGGCATTGCAGTCCGAGCACTCCACGAATACCCCTGTGGCTGATGTACGTGCTGGTATGTTTACATTGCAGGTCAAGGCAACCCGTACAAAGAACATCTGAAGCTGGTAGTATTTCTGGCTCTATAAGAAATCCTGACCAATCATCTGTAGTAGGTTGGCTGGAAGAGGTCCCCCTCATGTCCGGATCATAGATATCCCCTTCAGGGATAAGGGTGAGTGATCCCAACTTAATGCTTATGCACAATATAGCAATAGTTCTAATAGTATTTTTCATTTATATTTCCTTATTTTGCAACAAAACCAAAAGCTTGATCCTGAAGAAAAGTAAGAATTTAACTTTTTAATTTATATAAGTTTAAATTGGGATACTATGCAAGTATACGTATCTTTATCAAGTAGTATAAGACTTTTTGATTAAGACCTAAATATCGAACCCACAGGGAAGATTATGCAATATGCACTTCTTAGAAAGTTTTTCTATTTTTAAAAAGATAATTACTTAAACTAAAAATTTCTTTACAGGAATTTAAAATTTAAATATTTTTGGTATTTTTGATATTTTAACGAAACAGTAATAACTTAAAAAGATAACTAAAGTTTTTGTAGAAGAAAAGTACTTAATATGAAAATATATTTTTTCTTATCATGAATCAGTAATAAGTATAGGAATTATGTTGTGGAAGTATGCAAATTGTGTTATGCCAAATAGGAACAATACTATTCCTTACCCTTACTAGAGATGCTATAAAGAACATTGGCTGATTTAAAGTTTGAATAGTTCTGAAGACCGATTAGGTAGGGAAGATACTAGCTCTCACTCTAGAGTTTTGTTGATTCCCTCCACCTAGGGGCAAACATTCTTGTATCAGAACCTAAAATAATAAACCAAGTTAGGGGCTTTAACCTGCCACTTTAAAGTCCTCTAGTCCTCTAACTCTACACCCATAATTGAATATTTCCATATTTATTTGCACTCAATCATATGAATTACATTCTCATTCATAAAACCTGTTGTGATTCTTTCTAATCATTGACTGAGACAATATAAGCACGATTCTTACATGTTCTTACAACAAATTTTAACATTTGGATTGGCCAAATCAAGAAGTAAATGAAGTGCATGGATTTAAATCATCATAATTTCTTCCAACATTAAAGATCAATACACTCCACAACTTCCATCCAAAACATAATTACTTATCATTTTAAGAAGAAAGATAAGAAAAACTACTCAGAATCCATGGAGAAAACAAAACCACACTTCAATTTAAAAAAAGAAATCATTGTCAAACCAACAACAAGTCTCAATTAAAACCAAAAGTAGTCTAAAAAAAAGACAAAACTTATCTCAAGTCTTTCACCAAACTCTTTAAGTTTCTTTGAATCTCTTCTCTTTTACAATCACTCAAAATAAAATAAAAAAAGGTTAAAGTAAATAGAAAGTGGTTCTTGAAAATCTCTCCGAAATAACTCCCCAGAGAAGAGGTTCTTTGGGATCTCTTCAAAATGTGTCTTGATTTGATGTATTTGCCCAAGAGACGCATCCATTCATGATAATTTTTGTCCATGGTGGTTACAACCACCTATTAAGCCAATGAATGCCTCAAAAACCTTTTTGACATTTGTGATTTTTGAAATTTGTGAAAATTGCTCGTCTAGAAACTGCCACCGGCACTTAAGCGCGGGGTCTCAATGCTTAGGCGCGGACTTCTCTGTTAAACTGGCGCTTAAGCGCTAGATCTGACGCTCAGGCACCAAAACTCTTTTGCACAACTTCTCACTTTTTTGCTCCAAATTTGATCCTTCTTCACTCCTATAAGCATTTTTTCCATTTTTATTTGTATCTGCAAGAAAAACACAAAAATACATTCCATTAAAGCCCAATATCTCAAAAATAGAGATAAAAATGTGTCTGAAAACACTATAAATTTTAGGTGTATCATTTTGCAAGTTCTCTGCCGCTTCGTAGTGTCCCCTCTCCTCGCGTAGGAAAGCCCTATGTTTTTGGCGGCTAGCGTTTCTTTACTGAGTCCTCCATAGTGGTGTATCTGAAAGTCTCTCATCATCGGTAGTGACTAGGCCTCTGTTTGGCGTAGCTATCATGGACGGTAGGCTACTGGTCCCCTCCATTGGGTCTTGCTGTACTATTACATTTTTCTCCTTCAATGAAGACTGGTGTTGAACCATAGGACTGATGGTAGCCCTTCCTTTTCCTGACTGCTAACAACATCTATTAGAGGACCCTCATAGTTCATGTAAACTTGGCTAAAGTCCATGTCAAAGTCTACGGTGTCGCCCTACGGTGCCCTTTCATTGTTGAGTGTGAGGTTCCAACCATCTTTAAAAGCAAAGACCAGCCTTTGGCCTGACATTTTTCCACAGATCACAGAAAAAATATCAGCGAGCTAAAGCTTAGCATGAACAAGAACAAAACAAAGAGTTTATTAAAGAAAATTTTAGTTTTATGTTGGTGAGAAAACCATTTGTTTATGTGTATATTTCATTTAATTTAGTAGAATATCAAGTTTAAAAGAGAAAATTTAAATGTGCAATTTGAAAATCAAAAATTTTCATTAAATTGTGGTTAATCTGATTACAAAATTTTTAGACCTGGTCACATATGTTTAGCCAAATAAAAAACCTAAAAACAATAAAAATTTCAAAATTTCAAATCAAGCGATGTTAAGCAATGTCAGGTTGCGTATTATGTCTTCAGGTATCGTCCGTTGATTGACATCATGGGTCTTTCGTCTTGGAAATCCACTAACTGGTGGGCTCCTATTGCATAGGCCTTTTCAACGATAAAGAGTCCCTCCCAAGTTGGCTTAAATTTTTCACCTATCTTGCGGCAAGCAATAATGGGTCTTTTCAGCACAAGAACAAGGTCACCCACTTTGAATATCCTTGGGCGGACCAATTTGTCATGAGCTTGTACCATTTTTTCCTGATAAAGTACCAAATGTTATTGTGCTTCAAGTCATTTTCCCTCAAGCCTCTCTTATTCTTCCAGTCTGCTAATTCTTCAAGTCTGATTTTTGCACTTTATTCTGTTGTAATTTGGCTGGCGACGACAACTCGACGGCATCTGAACTTCTAATGGTAGTCTGGCGTCGTACCCGTACATGAGCATGTAGGGTGTACACTGAGTGGGAGTCCTGAATGTCTTCCAGTAGGCCCACAAAGTTTCTAATAATTTGTTGTGCCAATCTCTTTTGTTTTCATCCAGTGTCTTCTTCAAAATCTGTACCAATGTCTTGTTGAAGGCCTCAACCAACCCATTTTCCCTAGGATAGTTAATTGTAAAGTATCTCCAGTGTATCCCATGTCATTTGAGGAAATTATTGATTTTGGTGCTTCTGAAAGTTGTCCCTCTGTCAAAGATTAATCTGCGTGGAACTCCAACATGGTAGATGACTTGGCTCTTAAAGAATTGAAGGATGTGTTGTGTTATAAACTCTCATAACAGCACTGCCTCTGCCCATTTGGAAAAGTAATCCGTAGCGGCAAGTATAAATCTTTGTCCTTTAGAGGATGGAGGGTCTATTGGACCTATTGGACCTATTATTATGTCCATGCCCCAACACTCGAATGGCCCCGAGGCAATGGTTGAGTGTAGCACATTCGGAGGTTGGTGTAAGACTACCTCATGCACCTAGCACTGGTGACATCTTCCGGTTGTATCCATACAGTCAAACATCATTGCTAGCTAATAATATCTGAGTCTATTGATCTTCAGTTTCATGTTTGGCCCTGACTAGTGAGCGCCACACAATCCGACATGTACTTTTTTGAAAATATTTTGTGCTTCTATTTTGCTTAAACATTGTAGCCACATCTAGTCGAACGATCTTCTATAGAGAATGTCACCCACTGGAGCGTATGACATAGCCCTTATTGTAAGGTGATGTGCTTCAGACTTGTCCTCTGACAGCTTTCCAGTATGCAAATATTCTATTAATGGCTTGCACCAATCGTCATTGATATTAGCAACCACAATCATCGTTTCTTCTTCTTTCCCGAGCTTTTGTAGGGTTTCGAGGTCAATCCGAGATAAAACTTGTTTTCCAAGTTTTGTGACATCAATAGAATCCTCCAGGGGCCTTGCCAATTCTTTTGCAAGTTTTACTAAAGCGTCATCATGGGCATTATCTCTCCTAGGAATCTGGTAGAAAGTTACACTAGGGATCTGCTCCAGTAGCTTCATGGTGTACTAATGGTATTCTACTAGAATTGGTTTCAAAATCTTGTATTGTCTGGTGACTTGCTGGATGATGAGTTGTGAGTCAACATAGATGGAACTATCTGTTATATCTATCAAGATTGCCAACTCCAATCCGGTAATTAAGGCTTCATATCCTGCTTCGTTTTTTGTACATGACTCTATCAGGTGGTATGAGAACCTCAACATACCCTTATCTGACATGATAAAGAACAAACCAATACCTGATTTTCATGGTATAATTGTGTCTGATCTCTTGTCCTTTTTGGCTAATGAAGCTTTGTTAAAGTACCATTCCCCGCGTTGTGCACTAGAGAATTCCATTTGTAGTACCTTTTCATCTGGCAGTTCAACATTAAGAGGGGACCCAGCTGGAAGTTGGTGTGCAGCGAGGAAGTCTGCTAAAATCTATCCCTTGATAGCATAGAGGGGAATGAAAGTTATATTGAACTGCAATAAGATCACCGACCATCTTGTTAAAACTCGAGAGAGTGTTGATCGACTCATCAAATTTTGCAATGGATGAACTTTTGAAATTTGAGTAATCTTATGAGAAAGCATGAAATGTCTAAGTTTTAGGGCGACGAAAATCAAAGTTACACAATGCTTCTCAATAGGTAGATACCTTATCTCTGTCAATATTAAGTGGTGACTCAAGTAGTAGAGTGCATTTTCTTTACCCTCGTCATTGACGTAGGTTAAGAGGGCTCCAAGAGAGTTGTCTAAGGCAGCTGTATAAAGTATCAACGGTTTCCCTGGGATAGGGACTGCCAAGACAGGAAGTGTCATTAAATATTGCTTAATGTCCTCAAACACCCGCTTGCATTTCTCTTCCTAAGTAAATTTGACGTCTTTCTTAATTAATGCTAAGAAGGGCTGACACCTAACTGAGAGATTAGAAATAAAGCGTCCCATATATGCCAACTTCCCTTGGAAAGAATGTAGTTTTTTCAAGATTTTGGGTCGAGGCATTTCCAAGATAACTTTATTCTTATCTGGGTCGATCATGATTCCTTGATGACGGACAACGAATCCTAAAAACTTCCTAGAGGTAACGCCAAAGGTGCACTTTAAGGGATTTATTTTAAGATCATATCATCATAACCTTTCGAACACGATCCTCAAATTGTACAAATGGTCTACTTTTTGCTTGCTCTTGATGACCAAATCATCCACCTAGCATTCCACTTGATTGTGAATGGATTGTGAATGAGGTCATCAAATCATCAAAAATCTTTGTCATTGCACGTTGGTATGTTGCTCCAGTGTTCTTCAGGCCGAACAACAACACTTTGTAGCAGAAAGTCCCCATCGGTGTTTTGAAGGCTGTAAGTGGTGCATCCTTGGGAGCCATCTTGATTTGATTGTATCCCAATGATCCATCCATGAAATAGAAGATTTCATGTATAGAAGTGATATCCACCATCTTTTCTGGTATCAGTAATGAGAATTCATCTCTTAGACACAGTTTGTTTAAACCCCTAAAGTCAACACAAATACGGATTTTTCCATTTTTCTTCTTAACTGTGACAAAGTTAGCTAACAATGTTGGGTATTTCTCTTCTTTTATAAAGTTAGCGTCTATTAACTTCTTCACCTCTGCGATGACTTGCTGCTCTATTTCGAGGCACATTCTTTTGGAAGCTTGTTTCACTGCGGTCATATCTTTACCTTCCCCAAGTTTATGAACTACAACCTCTACTGAGAGTCCTGACATTTCATCATTGCTCCATACGAAGCAATCATTGAATTCTATTAGCAGTTTGATCAGCTGTAAAGATTCTTCATCGTTGAGCAAAGAACTTATAAATGTATGTCGGGGTTGTTCTTCAGTCCCGAGGTTAATTTCCTTTAATTCATCAATAGTTGATTTAATTTCCTCCTCAAATTCTGGCAGAGCATTTTCTATCAGCTGATTAGTATAGTCATCCTCCATATCGAGGCAATCACCTTCTGATTCAGTAGTAACAACCAAACAAAATTTTGAATCATCAACTAGCCCGACTGTACCAAATCTGCGATCCACTTTTGAGTTGGGAGTTCAACTTTTAACATTCCATAATTTTTTAAAAAGTTGTAATTTATCTTTTGGTATTTTTTTTGGCAAATGTCCCTGTTGAATTAACTTTTATACACAAGGTGAAAAATAACTAAAAGGCAATTCCATTAATTCATTAGGATCATCATCCAAATTTACATGATTTTCAAGATCAGTAGAGGTAGAAGCACGATAAAACATGATCTGCTTTGAAACAACACTATGGACTTCCTTGCCCTCTAAACTTGAGTAAGGGTCATTGTGTTCACATAGTAGTTTATCCGATCCTACATTGTCTCAGATTCATTTTTCTCCACATCTTCTAAGGATATCTTGTACTGAGATTTCTTATGTTTTGTCATCTTTATTTCATCCTCAAAATTGTAGTCCGTTCAACGATTAAGTATATTATTCTTCATCCACGTCCACAGCCTCGACCTCAGGTGCACGAACTGAAAAAACCTCCATCAACTTGTTGCAAAAGAGTTGTGGAAGATAGCTGAAGCGGAGTTAAATGGTCTCCTCTTTGTGATTTTTTGAATCTTCACCTTTATTTCTGACAATTTCGTGAGAGAAGACGATTTTCTTGGGAGTCGCATAGTAGGCAGAATCTTCATGAATACCAACTTCATGAACTGAAAATGGTTGTAGATCTCCCTTGATGTAATGTTCTTTTCCTTCTTTATAGTACTTGATGCACTGATGTAGAGACGATAGAACCATTTTGTGTTCTTGAATCCACGATTGACCTAGTAGAGTGTTTAAAGAGGTCTCGGTGTCGATGATATGAAACTTAGTGTTTCTTACTCGTTCTCGAACCTTCATTAGCAATGTAATGGGTCTAAGGGCTCTCTCTCTCCCTTTTGGTTGAATCCTCTTACCATCATTTTATTGGCCCATCATTTTCTTACCATCATTTTATTGGCCGTAAGCTCTTGAGCTTCAATATCCAAAAAAGCCAATGTCCGTAGACTCATCAAGTTGGTTGATGCTACAGGATCTTCGAAAACTCTAGACAACACAAACCTACCAATGCTAACAGAGATGTAGAGTGGACGATTGTAGTTGGTTGTACCGAGCAACAAATCTTCATCTGTGAAGGTTACCCCAAACTTTTCATTCAATGGTAAACTTCATCTGAGGATGTGCTATTCAACAAATCTTCATCTGTGAAGGTTACCCCAAACTTTTCTTAGATGTTTGGATCAAAGCATCGTAGATGCTTAATATGGCCTGAAACTTCCTAAGATGAGCTGCATGTTCTAATCCACTTTATATAATCCTCCAATTTTCTCTTGGTTATGTGGTTGTTCCACTGGTGGAGGTGGATGTAGTTCTTCTCGAGTTACTATTTGCTTTCCTTTTTCTGTTGGAGCTATTCTTAGGAGTAAAACTCTCCTACTTCTTAAGCTCACCTTTGTAATTTCTTCTTCTTGAGATATCATTGTTGAATCTTCTAGTATTTCTTCTTTGTCGGAACGATCTAAATTGATGGCAAGCGGTGCACCGTGGTGCTCGAGACTTTCCTTTTTCTGTTGGAGCTATTCTTAGGAGTAAAACTCTCCTACTTCTTAAGCTCACCTTTGTAATTTCTTCTTCTTGAGATATCATTGTTGAATCTTCTAGTATTTCTTCTTTGTCGGAACGATCTAAATTGATGGCAAGCGGTGCACCGTGGTGCTCGAGAATTGGTTCCTCACTCCCGGTGCTGTCGTAAGTGGTATCATCAAAGTCTTCTTTGATTTTATTTTCGAGTTCATCGGACTCAAGTACAAATTAAGGATCATTTTGAGAATCTTGATCAAGGCTAGATTGGTCAAAATCAGTTATGTTATCACTAGAATCAATTAAAATGTAGCTGAAATCACAATCATTGTATTCATTAAACCCCGGAGGGGTAAAAAGATAGTCATACAAAGTCAGGGGTTCGAAGATTTTCTTCCCCGAATCCAAAACAATTAATCTAGTAGAGGCAGCCCCTATCCTATCCCCATGCTATCAGTCTTCATAGTGGTGTTCTTCTTCTTCTTTATCTTTAACGACGACGAATCTCCTGGTGAAATCTTTGTCTCAGGTTTGGCAGGATGAAGACTTTGAACGGTGGCTTGTTTTAAAACATTCTGGATTTAGTTCAATTTTTTCTTGGATTATTTGCTCCATACTGCATTCCATCCATCTTCTCTAGTATACGTGGAAGATTGTTTTGATGCATCTTGAATTTTTTTTAGGACCCTCTTGTGCATATCCTAAGTCGTACTCCATCCATTATCTTTAGTATATGGATTAATCGGAGATATTGCCTCAACATAAATCATATTTATGGAAACTTTTTTAGGTTCTTTTAAATACTTTTTTGGGATCATTAAATTCATTTATTTAAGGTTCTTCTATAGCCAATCCTTAAAGATAAAAGATTCTTCTATAGTGTGCCCAAGCGACCTGTGTTATGGGCAATAAATTTGTTCATCCATCTTGTCGACCTCTTCGGGTTTCATTGGATCTAGCAGTCTGAATTCAGACTTCTTCATTAGACTTCTGAACATTTTAGATACGGCTTCATCCTTGAAAGAATACACCATTTTCTGTCGTTTTGCCAAAGATATTCTTTTATTCTCCTTTCGGGATGATCCTCCTTGAGGCGGTCGTTGGTTGGACTGGCTACTTTGTTTCTCTGCATGCTGCAAAGATTGACGAGGATTTTCTGGATTTATCTTCATTGGTTGTTTTTCTTTATCGATAGTCACTACTATTCCTGACTTCTTTTCAAATACACTGGTTACCTTGGATTTCTCGTGAGAATCCATATGTTTGATTTCTTCTTGAAGACTGTTGTCGAAGGATTTGATGGTGAATCCCTTGAGCATGAAAGCTATCGGCCCATGAATGCTTTTGAGTAAAATCTCAATAGCGAGATGTTCCTGTAGTTGAGGTTCACACCTCATGCTAAGATTTATACATCTCATGATGCAATCCACCAAAGTCTCGTTGGGCTTTCACTTTACCATCATGAGCTCTCCTATAGAGACATGGTGGTACGCTCCAACAATTCTCTTCATAAATAATTTTTCCAGCTCAGCAAATCTCTTAACTGATATGTTGGGTAAATAAACATACCAATCAAAAGCAATCCCTGATAGGCTACTGACAAACTGCTGGAAGAGTAAGGCTTCATTACTTCTTCTGTTTCCACAACTGGCTCAAAAATGTACTATGTGCTGTCTGGGATTTCCAATCCCATCAATTATCTTAATGTTTGGGGACATGAAACCCTTGGGAAGGGTACGGCATCAAATTATTCTAGGTAAGGTCCACCCTTTAAAACTAATGCTCCACCCTTAGATTGGGTTAAGGCCTCCCGAACTTGCTCAACCATTTGCTTAAATTCCTTCTCCGGCATGGCGCTCAATCGAGGATCATTGTTTGGTTGCTCTCTTTGCTGACGCAACTTTTCTTCTTTCATCTGTGATATGTATAATTTCTGGTTGGGTGACCTCTGGAGAGGCTAACTATTGGTGTTGAGATTGTCCTTGAATTGTGGTCATGGCAGTCATGGCTACGACCATCTCTTCTATCCTTTTCTCCAATTGGCTGACTTGCTCATCACTTAGGAGGATATCCCTACGCAACTCATCTACGGTGTTTTCTTTGATGAGAGGTTTAGCCTCGTGCATAGATTTAGTGACTCTGTTTTCAATGACATAGACATCCATAAAATCTTCTTTGAGGTAAGCATTATAGTAAAAATTTTAACCATAAGCTTTTCAACTTTTCCTTCAAGTATTGATTCTTGAATTGCCTTAAGATTTGGAGGACCCTGTTGGACCTCCTCCTATTATTCTTCGATCTCGCGAGCAATTGCTACAATAATGTCAGATACTTCGGACCCTGGCTTAATTCCATGATCTTGCCTTGCGGGCTCACCTAATCGTAATAGTACAATGACTTTGGGTACCCACACCTTCTTCTTTGACGGTGATGTCTTAAGATGAAGTGTCTCAGTAAAAATATTAGTATGTCGAAGAAAAGTATGCTCCCCATGGTGCAGACAGACTACATTACTGGGTAATTTCTTCATCTTTTCCTTTGAAATTTTAGGAATATCCTTGTAAAGTAAAAATATTAGTATGTCGAAGAAAAGTATGCTCCCCATGGTGCAGACAGACTACATTACTGGGTAATTTCTTCATCTTTTCCTTTGAAATTTTAGGAATATCCTTGTAAAGTGTGATTGGTAGAATTTATGGACCCAATCGCGACTTGGTTGGTCGATGACCTGCGGTCCTAGTGATAGTAGAATCGGTGGTAACTATGGTGTTATCAACTCTGTTCCTTTAGTGGAACCAGACAAGAATACGAGCAGGTAAAGATTCAATTGATTTATGAGATCATCTGGTAGAATTGACATACCTTAAGATTTCATTCTTTATGCGAGGGGATACTGCATGTCCCACTTGTTTGAGTAGTTCACTAACTGAGCAACCTTCCTTGGCAGCTAGCCTCTTGAAAATTGAATTGACATGGGTGATAGGAGTGGACTTCTTCTTCTCCTCACCATGCCCATTAAGTGATGATAAGGTAGCGGTAGATTTCTAGATACTCTCATACCCATTAATACCCATTAAAGGATGGAATCTACTTCCTCATACAAGTGGATATGTTTCCAGTAATTACAACTCAGCTTGGTGGGTACCTTCCTCAACAAGTATCTCATTAAGAGCATGGGCTTTAATGGCCCTCTGAACCCTCTTATTATGATTTCTCCTTTGGGTTTGAGTTAGGGGTGTAGTCTTTGAAATTGATTTGACATCAAATACTGTTGGCGAGATAGTCAATCCCTCTGTTGGATCTTTAAAGATCATAACTTCTTTTCCCTTAATGGCAGTGGGAACAGCTGGTTTGGTGGGTGCTATGGTGGCAGTAGTCTTGACCCTCTTACAAGAAGGGAAGTCATGAAGGAAATTCAAGTTAAACTCGGCAGACAGTTCATGAACCTTTGGAGCGACAACTTTCATTATGACAAATGAGGCTTTCCCAAGATTGACCTCAAGATCTTCAAATCCTATACCAAACTTGATGGTGGGATTGACATTGCAGGCATTGCGGCCCGTTGGCAGGTTGCAAGAAAAAGAGAGCGTTAGGCACGTGATCTCAAAACTACTTATATGCAACGGTATATCAATAATTCTGAGTATATTTTTCACTTATATTTCCTTGTTTAATAAAAGAAACAAAAAATTGATCCTGAAGAAAAATAAGAATGTAACTTTAAATTTATATATATTGGGATACAACGCAAATATACGTATCATTATCAAGTAATATAGTACTTTTGATTAAGACTGAAATATCGAACCCACAGGGAAGATATGCAATGTGCACTTTTTGAAAAACTTTCTTTTTTTAAAAAGACAACTATTTAAACTAAAGACATTTTCGTGGTAAAGAAAGTTCAAATATTTTTGGTAATTTTAATATTTTGACAAAAATAAAACAAACTTTAAAAGTTAACTTGAGTTTTCGTAGAAGAAAATCACTAAATATGAAAATATCTTTCTCCTTATCATAAATTAGTAATAAGTAAAGGAATTCTATTGCGAAAATATTCATATTGTGCTGTATCAAATAGGAGCAATAATATTCATTACCCTTACTAGAGATGCTATAAGGAACATTGGCTACTTTAAAGTTTGAATAGTTCTAAAGACCGGGTAGCCAGGGAAGATACTAACTCTCACACTAGAGTTCCCTCAAGGAATTCTATTGCGAAAATATTCATATTGTGCTGTATCAAATAGGAGCAATAATATTCATTACCCTTACTAGAGATGCTATAAGGAACATTGGCTACTTTAAAGTTTGAATAGTTCTAAAGACCGGGTAGCCAGGGAAGATACTAACTCTCACACTAGAGTTCCCTCGATTCCCTTCACCTGGGGGATAACATCTCATATCAGAACGTAAAACAATAAGCCATGTTGGGGGCTTTCACCTGTCACTTTAAAGTCCTCTAATTCTACACCCTTCAATGAATATCTCTTTATTTTATTGCACTCAATAATATGAACTACATTCTCATTCATGCAACCTCATGTGATTCTTTCCAATTGTTGACTGCGACAATACCAGCCCTAACCTTACATGTACTCACAATAAATTTTAACATCTGGATTGGCCAAATCAAGAAGTAAATTAAGTACATGGATTTAAATCATCACAACTTCTTCCAACATTAAAGATCAATACTCTCTACAACTTCCATCCAACACTTAATTACTTATCATTTTAAGAAGAAAGATAAAGAAAACTACTCAGAATGCATAGAGAAAACAAAACCACACTTTAGTTTAAAAGTATAAAAATCATTGTCAAACCAAAAACAAGTCCCAATTAAACCCAAAAGTAGTCTAAAGCAAAAAATAAAAACTTATCTCAAGTCATCCACCAAACTGTCTTTTTATAATGTGACTCATTTACAAGCTAGAAAGTTTAAACCCTTTTCTGTACGAGCAAATATGATTAAAAAAGATAAATATATGGTGCCTGAAAATCTCTCCACCTAACTCCCTAATTTTAGAACTTGCAAAACTTTCCCAGTACTTTCAGGACCCCACATATTTTGAGACATTTTTAGGCCCCTTTTGCAAGTCTCAATCTTCCTTCTTTTATAATTCTCCAAAAGGTGCCTTGGTATCTCTTCAAAATATCTCTTGATTCGATGTATTTCCCCAAGAGATGTCTCCTTTCACAAGTATTTTTGTCCATTGTAGTTGAAACCACCTTATTTATGCCAAAAGGTGCCTCAAATAACTCTTAAAAATTTGTAAAACTGAATTTACTCATAAAATAACTACCTCTGTTGACACTAAAGCGCGAGGCCTCTGGAGCTTAGGTGCGGCCTTCTCTTTTTAATCAGCTCTTAAGCGCCGGATCTAGTGCTTAGGCGCCAAAACACTTTTGCACATTTTTCACCTATTTGCTCCAAATTTGATCCTTTTTCACTCCTTCAAGTAATTTTCACCTTTTTACCTGTACCTGCTGTACCTAATAGAAAAACACAAAATTAGCTTCCATTAAAGGGTAATATCTCAAAAATAGGTGTAAAAATGTGTCTAAGAACACTATATACTTTAGGCGTATCAAAATCCCCCAAACTTAAAATGTTACTTGTCATGAAGTGACACTTCAACCTTTAAAATCTAAATATGTATGATATGTATATGAGTCTCTTTAAGAGTTACTAAAATTTAGATTTAGAAATATAGTAGTCCAATTTAGAAATAATCTTCACTAAATGAGATCAACTTGAAGTTTAGAAATTTTTAATGTTAAGAAAGACGAAAATATAAGTTTCTATGTAATTAAGAAATATTGCAGGTCTTCCAAATTTACCTCTAAATTTACAATTAGTTATTTTATTATGTCCACTTAAAAAACTTATATTAAGAATAATTTTACTTACTATATTATATTTATAAGCTTAAGCTATTCTCAAGTCTTATACTTTAAAAAGATCAAATGTAGAACCAATTTTGATCAGGCACTAATCCTCAAGCTTCTCCACCCTCTCTTTTTCTTCTTCTTCTCTTTTTTTTTTGTTTTCTTTTTCTTTTTCTTTTGTATTCTTTTTAGGCAAGGATTACTATATTTGGATAGGCCTTTAATACTTTTTAATTCTACTTTTCCTTTCCTAAAGCAAAGTCATGATACAAAAATTTTAGTTATAAATATAATAATAGCTTTGAAAAATATTTTTAATAATATAAATTTTAAGTATTAAGGATAGTTACTTATATTAATCATTTTCTACACTAAAAACTTTTAACTTAAAGTTTTTCTTCATTACTCAAAATTTCAACTAAATTCTCTTACTCATCTTTACAATCAAATTTTACTTCCCTAATATAACTTCATATACATGATCAATTTTTCTTTTCAAATCAAATTCACTTGTAGTTCATTTGAGAATAGATAAAATTAATGATTTGGAAATATTTTTCATCCCCCTAAATTTAAATTTCTAACATGTTAAACAGTTTAGCATCAAATATATATAAGCAGGTAATTATATAGGCAAGAAATGAAAATTGAAATAACATGCTAACATGAATTTTTACATCCTAATTTTACAAGTATTAAATTAGAAATATGAGTAAAATTAAATTTGATCAAATTTTCTAATATTTTCATTTCAATTCAACATGTAGAGATTCAATAGACTTCTACAAAGTGGGTTTAAACATAAAAGCAAACTAACACACTAACTTGACTTTACAATCGCAACATAAAAACAAACTCACTAGCATGATAAAAGAAAAAAACAGGGTAGCAATTTTTGAAATTTAATATTTAAGACAAAAGTTAGCAAGATTTTCATCTTTTCAAAAGACATAGAATTAAGTTATGTTCTAAACTAACTAAATCATAAAACTTACAACAGTTACTACCCTAAAATTTTAAAACAAACTAATAACTAACACAAACATCATAATACAATTAAAAATAATAGTCTCACACATCACAATGTCTAAACAAGTACACAAACAAACATGTCTTAAGTCCAAAACATGAAAACACATCACAACACAATTCTCATTTAAAAATAAAAGTCCAAACCAAATCATATAGTTCAAATCAACACACAGATGAATATGTAGCAAGCACATATCACATAGTTCATATCATATTACAATCATAAAAAAACAATCTCTCAGTTCTTCTGCTCATCCTCTGAATCACCGCTATCCCAAACTTCTGCTGGCTCATAATTAGGGTATCTTGGATATGCAGAAAATTGCACTCCTTGGTTACCCCTAATGAGGCTCTCCAAGGATGAGTGAAACTTCTCTTCATAATCACTTTTTCTCTTATTATACCTATCAGTATGCTCTGCAAAATGCTCTAAATTTTGGTACCCTATCAGCGGTATAGTTAATATTATCCATCATCCTCTACAATAATTAATTTTGGGTCTCAATAGACTCACCTCAAGATGTAGAAGCATGTGAGGTAGATGGCCTAGATGTAGAAGCAGTAGAGGTAGAAGCAGCAGACGTCTCCATTCCATAACTCCTAGAAAATCCTCCTCTGTAGTAAAAAATAGAATGCTCAGAATAAGTCTTCACATTCACCTTAGTGATGGGCTTTAGAGGTAACAACACTTCCTCCCAGCTATCATATTTAACTCCATCCTGCTCGCACAAATAAAAGGTCAAGGAAGCAAATCCCAGACCTGCAGTAGTAACGACAGTGGTAGAACTGATGATAGTCTGACAAATCAAAGCTCTTATGTTGATGAGCTTTCCTTCCTGGATACAATAATTTAACATCGCTTTCTCTCTGGTCACTTCACTGAGATGATTTGTTGGCAGCAGACAAGCAGAAATTAAATAGTGCCAGGCTTTTGAAGGTGCACATAACTTTGAAGTTAGGAAGTTAACTCTCCTCTCATTAGTGATCCTCATTAGTGATCTTCATCTTCCAAAGTCCTCTTCCAACAATCAAGTAAGAAATAATCTTGTCTAACTCCACTTCATTCGGATTATAATTTGCTTAAAAACATAGTGTATCAGGTGGCAGATGATAAAACAAGTTGATTACCTCCGGTGAAAAAGGAACTAAGTTTCCTCGAACCATGAATCTATTGTCTTTAGCCTTAGGGAGGTAGGGAGGTTTGCATAGATCTTTAGCCTTAGGGAGGTTTGCATAGAACTCCCTAACAACATAACAGAGAAACAACAGAATCAAACAACAGAATCGTTCCCACTGTCGGTGAATGATTAAATCCCTTATGTCTTCACCTGGATTCCTAAAACACAGCTTTTGAATTAGTCTTCGTGATTGCAATGCATCACTGTAGTGATCCTGAGCCTTCGAACTAATAAATTTGTGATTTCAATGCATCACTGTAGTGATCCTGAGCCTTCGAACTAATAAATTTACTCGAATTGAAAGGCCTCTTTCCTTTGCTCCTCTTGTCCAAAATAACTTCAAAAATCAATTCTAAATTACTCAACTAAACTTCCAAAGTATAAACTACACTTCCCATGCAATTTTCATAGATCTTTTTCTCATTTTTCACCATAAATAGTGAATTTTCGAATTTTTTCAGAATTTTCCATAAATAGTGAATTTTCGAATTTTTTCAAATGTGCTCAAAATACATCGTGAAAATCTAAAATTTTTGCATAGAAGCAACACTCTTACCTCAAGGAACTTGGATCTAGCAAATTTCACTTGATTCCACCAAGAAATCTTCACTTTAGATGTTCCCTAGCCTTCCAAAATCATGATTTTTAGAGGTTGAAGGTGACAGGAGGCGTAAAAATGGTTATTTTCTAACATAAATTTCACTTTTAATCGTTCGCAAATCAATTCTCATGAACTGGCTATTAAGAGCTGGTAAATGGCGCTTAGGCGCCTGCCTCTAGGGTTGGCTCACACTTAAGCACGAGATGTGGAGCTTAGGCGCCAGTGCACGATTTTTTAAATTTTGAAATTAAAGTAAAATGCACTATTTGCTTAAGTAAACCACCCCTAAATAGTCTCATAGCACTTAAATGACCATCTTCAACTTCCTATACTCCCCTCTCTCTCTCTTAAAATTCTCCATAATAACAATTTCAATTCGAGGATAAAAATAACACAATTTTTCATACAAAAAAACTTATATTAATTCACAAACAAGTACAAATACCTTTAAACACTTAATTCTGAACCTAAATAGTCTTGGATGAGAAAATTTTCCTAAATACAATTACACAACAATCATTTCACAATTAAACACATATATGAAGTCAGAAATACTTAAAACAAGGCTTAAACACTAAACCACTTCAAAACAAGAACTTCTAACACACAAATTCTAACACTAAAACTTAATTCCATTCTTCATTGAAGGAGCAAATTCTTGACTTTCATTAGTCCTCCAGGAATATAGAGTTGATAAAATGGACGGTGGTGATGAGCTCTGATACTATCTTCTTTAATCTACTTTACTTTTGCTTTATGAACATCTTATGAACATCGCCTTATCTGCTTCAGCTATATAACTTGTGTGGCTAAATTTCATCATCAATTGCCATCTAATATGCTCTAGATGTGCATGTAACTTGAGTACCTTGGTCCCAATAAAGCCATAGTGTTCTCTATTTTGTTGTTATTCTATGATATCCCTTCAATACAAACGACTAAGAAATCGTTACACATCTCTTGTTCTCTTTGACTAATGAACCTCTTCCTCACGGTTTCTTCCTTCTTCTTCAAATCCATCTCCCATGAAGACATTTTCTCTAAATCTCACTTTCTCTTAGTCTTTTAGGGCTAGAAATGATCTTGGGTGATATTCCTTCACAAAACCCTTTTATTTATAGGCCTAAATCCTTCCAATAACTCCTAGACACATTTAGAAACTACCTTAGCACATTTTTATAAACTAATTAGCAGTTAAACCTTTTAGAATAATAATTTTGCACATGTGTTTAAACTGTCGCGCTAAAGCGCCGCATGAGGCGCTTAAGCACTAGTGCTCGTTTTTGCACTAGTCAACTTAACATCCAAATTCTCATTCTAACATGTCTTGGTCACTAAATAAAGTTTTAAAATCTTTACTAACACATAATATTTTCGAAAATACTACCACAATTTTCTTACTAACACAAAAACAACAATCAAAGCAGAAACATACTGATAACTATGGGTTGCCTCCCATAAAGTGCTTGGTTTTACATCGTCAGCCCGACGTAAGCAGTCCTTATTCTGGTTGACCCAATATCATTCCATCATTAAGTTTATGTTGATCTCCTGTAAATTAAAGTTTCAATCTATGTCCATTAACTTTAAATATTTTCTCAAACTTAGGATCTTTAATATCCACAGCTTCAAAAGAATAAACTTTTATCACAACAAATGGGCCCATCCACATGGACTTAAGTTTGCTTGGAAATAAGCTTACCCATGCATTATATAGCAAAACATTTCGCACTGGATGCAAATTTTAGTACAAATCCTTTGATCATGCCACATCTTCATGTTTTATTTATAAATCTTGGCACTCTCATATGATTCATTCC
>NW_018248697.1:0-465 GCF_001263595.1 Phalaenopsis equestris
ACGTAAAACTCAAGTCTACTGATATTATATGTTAACTATTTGGGGTTGAATAACTAGCCTTAATCGAAAGTGTTCCGCTGTTATCAGGAGGGATAATTAACCATAGGGGCTTGCACCAATGAGAAACCTCAAAACGCAAATCAAAAAGTCCTGGCAAAATGAGTGTGAACTCTCTGGTTAGTGTCTTATCTAGTATTATATATGTCTTCTGAAAATTTGACCCTCAAAGCTCTCTTAATAAACAAATGCAAAGAGTTCGGAGGTAAAAATTTTAGGAGCCCATAGGATTGACATGTTAATTTTCAGGTCAAGTTCAAGATGCCCACAAACCCACACGAAACCCAAATAATTGAAACTTAGAAGTTAACCAAAATTTAACTTTGAATGACCATTGTTAAATGAGTTACTCAAGTCGAGTTTTGATACAATGATGTTGAAATTGAGTCGTTTGGTCAGACTAATTAA
>NW_018248698.1:0-442 GCF_001263595.1 Phalaenopsis equestris
ACGTAAAACTCAAGTCTACTGATATTATATGTTAATTATTCGGGGTTGAATTACTAGCCTTAATCGAAAGTGTTCTGCTGTTATCATGAGGGATAATTAACCATAGGGGCTTGCACGAATGAGAAACCTCAAAACGCAAATCAAAAAGTCTTGGCAAAATGAGTGTGAACTCTCTGGTTAGTGTCTTATCTAGTATTATATATGTCTTCTGAAAATTTGACCCTCAAAGCTCTCTTAATAAACAAATGCAAAGAGTTCGGAGGTAAAAATTTTAGGAGCCCATAGGATTGGCATGTTAATTTCCAGGTCAAGTTCAAGATGCCCACAAACCCACACCAAACTAAAATAATCGAAACTTAGAATGTCCATTGTTAAATGAGTTACTCAAGTCGAGTTTTAATACAATCATGTTGAAATTGAGTCGTTTGGTCAGACTAATTAA
>NW_018248699.1:0-364 GCF_001263595.1 Phalaenopsis equestris
ATATATATATGTATATATATATATATATATATAATATAATAAAAAAAATGGCGTCGGCAACAGCAGCGGGCTCTGCTAGGGTTTCTCACGATGGCTATTCTCGGCAGTGACTCCTCGATTTCTCACTTTCTCTGCTAGGCTTTCTCACAACGGTGGTGATCACACTTTCATTAAAAAACTTGACAAAAAAAATGTGAAGCATACTCTTATTGTCACTAAGGTTGAAACCAATACTCTCACGTCCTCTTGGCGTTTTGCTATAGTGGGGAAATTTCTTTATGGTAACCAAAAAACTGGAGATCATTCAGAAAGAATTTAATACTATGAAGCTATTGAGCAGTTGGAATATATACTTACTTGACGG
>NW_018248700.1:0-934 GCF_001263595.1 Phalaenopsis equestris
ATGCTTATCCCCTTTATAGGGCAATTACACATACCACCTGAAACATGCTATTTACAAATCAACCCCTCTTTCATCCACTTTTGAATTTCTCACTCAAATATCAAAATTTACGGTACAACCCCAACCAATATTTTTCATTCTTATCAAATTTTCAATAATTTGATCATTGCATATGTAAATATCAATGTTTCGCGTGGTCTGTATGTAACTATCCCTTACATTAATCATTTATGATAGGATCATACATTTGTGATTTTGTAAGATCATTCAAATATTCATTCATAAATCTTCATTAATGTAATACAAAGCAAATATATACTTATAACCTTCCCTCTTACTCCAATTTATTCATCTAATTTTTTCTTGCAGGTGTTCCTAACCACATGGATTTCTGATGCGAATATCGATGTGCATAGGTAAGTTCACTTGTTTCTTCGCTGTGTTAGTTATTTATTTATATGGCTGTTGCTGCGATCCTCTGATCTAAAAATTGAGGATTTATTAGGGATCATTTTAATTTTTGGGTGTTTGCATACATACCACCCAATTTCTATGTATTTACATATCTAACACCTAAATTTTACTTTTTTTTGCATTTATGCCGTCCAAATCTTTCGCATCAAATAAAAAATATCACGATTTTAGCTTTTATAATCTTTTTCATGCATGAGTAAAGTGGTATATATTTAAAAATTAAAGTTTTGGTGTTAGATATGTAAATACATAAGAATTGAGTGGTATCTTTGTAAATACTTCATTTTTTTTGTTTTATTTTGTTTATGTTTTTGATTTAAAATAAAATATATTTGGTATGTTGAAGATAAATTTTATTTTATTTTTTATTTTTGGTGGCGACTGATTGTAATTATTTAGGAGTTATTGCCTTTTTTTTTTTTTTTAATAATATATTAAAATATTAGAATAAAAAAGATAT
>NW_018248701.1:0-384 GCF_001263595.1 Phalaenopsis equestris
CTCCCAATATCTGTTTGGAATTTGCCTGAAATATTGCAGAATTGAGAAATTCATCCGTAAGCAATGGTGCTAACTAAAAATCTTAATATAATATAACATAATTAAAATTTTGACCCCATCAAATACCTAAAAATAATTAAATTTTAATATCTCTAATTTAACAATCATTTTTATAATAGTTTTAAAAGGTTTATGGAGAGAGAAATTTTAAATTTAAGGAATATTTACAAACATAGCATTCATTTCTTATGTATTTACAATTGTAACAGTTATACCTTGATGTTTACATATATATATATATGCCACCTTAGCTATGTATGAAAAGATGTATTTTATGTTTTAGAAGTTTAAATAGTGGCATTTTTTATGTGATATGAAAGATTT
>NW_018248702.1:0-419 GCF_001263595.1 Phalaenopsis equestris
GAGAACGAGGTGTTATGTATGTAAATAATTCTAGAAAAAATTTGGGTTCAATGCTTAATCGTTACAATCTATTTAAAATATATATAATTTAAAATTTAAATTACTTAGAAATTTATAAATTACAACAACAAGAACAAATCTTTTTTTATCCGCTAAGAAATTTATAAATTACATCAAAATTTAAAATCGATCTACTTATCTTTCTCGGAACTTATGGCCCTATCATGAGCCGATTCATCCAAACCCGAGCTTACGATATTCTTCAAGAAATTGAATGTAATCTCATGCCAAACTTAGCATCATTATAGCTCCCGTGAATAGGCTCTGATTCGAATTATATATTACTAGTTAATCTGAATTCAAATGCCTCAAACAAAGAAAAAATGTTTAATTTTAAGTATCAACACAAATTCTCATAT
>NW_018248703.1:0-662 GCF_001263595.1 Phalaenopsis equestris
TGACCATTATAATGAGGTAGAGATTGAAAAAGAGAATGAGAGTGGGAGAAAGGGAAAGAAATAGACAGATAGAAAGAGAGAAAAGTGAGTGACAGAGTGTGAGAGAGTAATAGATAGTGGGAGAGATGATGAGAGAGGGATAGAGCAAATGAGAGGTAAAAAGAAAGGGAGGAAGCGAGAGCTAGAAAAGAGATAAAAGAGGTGAAGGGCGGAGGGAGAGTGAGACAGAGAGTGTGATTATGGGAGGGAGGGACAGAGAGTGAAGATAGTAAGACTTAGAGGGAGATGATTAATACAGAGAGAAGAGAGAGACCAAGAGAGTGAAGGAGGGAGAATGTGAGAGAGATAGAATAAACAAGCAAGTTAGTGAGACTGAGATAGTGAGGTTAAGGGAAGGAGAGAGAGATTAAAGGTAAAGACTGGAGGAGAGATAGAGGGAGGGAAAAGAAGGAGAGACATATGTAGAGGTAAAACAAAGAGAAAGGGATAGAGAGAGTATGATAAGTGTTGAAAAAGAAATGAGAGGAAGGATCAGATAGAATGAACGAGAGTGAGGAAGAGAGAGAGTGTGAGTTGGGGAGGGAGGGAGGGAGGGAGGGAGGGAGTATTAGAGAAGAGGTAGAGAGCGTGTGACTGGGAGAGAGGGAAAGATTGAGGTAAGA
>NW_018248704.1:0-690 GCF_001263595.1 Phalaenopsis equestris
TGTAAATAAATGCTGTCATAGTGATTTTTTTTTTCCTAGTGTCATTATATACATACATATACCCAAATATACACACACACTAAGGCCGCGTTTGGGACAGCTTATTTGCAACGGTGGAGTTTTCAAAACGTCACCGTTTGTTTGAAAATCAAGTTTGCAGGGCTTATTAGAAAACTCATTTTTCATTTTTGTATTAGACGCCCGCGATCCGCATTTAATAGTGTCGAAAGACACTATATGCTCTCCTTCCTCTGCCTAGGTTCCTCTCTGCGATCCGCGAAATCCTCCCCTCTCTTTCATCTGTCGCCGCGATCTGCGACATCCTCCCCTCCCGTCGATCTGCCTTAGCGTAGTTCGCAGCAAGCGACATCGGCGCGACATTGAGGTCCTCTCTACGGCTTCTTTCTTCTACCCTAAAGTTCGCAGCAAGCGGAGACATCGTCGTCGACTCCGCACAGCGATCCGCGTCTCCTTCTGGCAATCAATCCTCGTATCTCTCCATCTCCGACAATCTTTCTCACAGGTTACCTTTATTTTTTCTTCTCCTTGCTCCTCAGTCGCTCCTCTGCTCCAATTTATACTTTTCGATGTACACAACGATGTGCATTAAGGTTTATCCAGGACAGGGGCATTTTGGTCATTTATTCAGATCAACTGTTCTCAAAACTCACAAACCAAACAGACAGACAG
>NW_018248705.1:0-258 GCF_001263595.1 Phalaenopsis equestris
AAGGAGAAGACTGAAGCAGTAAAAATGGAGTTTTATTAGGTGATTTTGTGATTTTTAACCCATTCTGGCATTTTCGGAAATTTGGGGCCTCAGGCGTTAATGCCAAAATTTTTCTAAGAGATACATAGTTTACTACTAACAGTATATATAAGTTTCTGAAAGATCGTATAAATTGTCCCATGAAATCTAATCCCCAAATATCAAATATGTCAACTTCTAACACAATTGAGGGGCATCCCATTCCTCCTAGAAATATTG
>NW_018248706.1:0-6862 GCF_001263595.1 Phalaenopsis equestris
CTGAGCTTTTGGGCGGCAAAAATTAAAGCTAGAAGATGCTTCTAGATACGCGGATACTTCACTTCTGTTGGTATTACACGATGACTCAAGTAGTATAGTGTGTTTTCCTCACCCTCATCATTAACTTGGGTTAATAGAGCTCCGAGAAAATCGTCTAAAGCCGCAGTATAAAGTATCAACCTTCTTCTCGAGATAGAGGCTGCCAAAACAAGAGGTGTCATTAAGTATTTTTTAAGATCTTTTAACATTTTCGAAGGCTTGCTGACACTTCTCTTCCCAAATAAATTTGGTGTCCTTTTTAATTAATGCTGAGAAGGGTTGACACCTAGCTGAGAGATTGTCGGCACTATTTTGGCTGAAGGAGTTGCCCGTAAGAAACTGTTGGTCACCGGAATCAAAACTCCATCGCCCGCTTCGGAAGGAAATTTAAATTTACATATAGATTTAAGTTTAGAAAAATATGAAATCAAACTGACCCCATATTTTTCATAGTTTAATTGAAATAACGCTATACCTCAAATCTTGAATCTATCCTAAAGGATAAACACAAGATTTGATGAGACTCGATCAAATAATAAACTAAGAAATATATGACATCTTCTTCATTTGGTCTACGAAACCACTTTATTTGCCGACATATTCCACTATTTAATATGAAGAATTAAATAAGATTTATATTAAGCTGTGTTCAGAAAAGCTTCCTATAAGGGCAATTCTCTATAGTTAATTACATCTTAGATAATCGAAGTCACCCTAAGAAAACTCTCGATAAAAAACCAAGAAAATTTATCCTCAAAGAGGTCAAAGAATAGGACTTTTCAATGAAATTAGACAAATAGGTGTGCTAAGAAAACTCTCGATAAAAACCAAGAAAATTTATCTTCAAAGAGGTCAAAGTATAGGACTTTTCAATGAAATTAGACAAATAGGTGTGAAGGGGGAATTACTCAAATTTGGAGCATTTTGTTGTAGAGTCCAAAGAAGGAAAAACTAGGGGATGTCATAGATTCAGAGGAGAACTTCGGTGACTTTCCAGTCTATCCTATTGTTTGGCTTCAGTTTAGATGAGAAATTATTTAAGTGTTTCATAGTGCAAATTTTAATTATTTAGTACTTTTGTGTGAAACGATCAAACAAATAGCCTGAAAGATGTGAGAATTTAGGTCGTAACGAACGACAACCTTGGAATCTTAAAACGAATTAGGGGTTATATTGTATAACAGAGCTACACAAAGGCTATGTTACATTAAGCAAACAACCTCGAAATTCTATAGCTTGGTTTTTTATTTCTAATAAAATGAATGGTTTAGCTGGGGAAGATAAGTTTTACTGTTGAAGATAGCTTTGCTACCCACCATGCTAGCTCCAAGCTCCTCGTCGTTGCGAGTTTAAGTTTTCTAGGGTGTCAAGTTATGATGTTAAATCAGGCAGCCCTATGGTTGAAGTTTTTTAATTGGGAGATATTAAAGTTGAATGGAGAGACACCAGTTAGGATCCTACGGTTCCGTTATTCCGGCACCACTATTTTCTATTGGATTAACTTAGTCCAAATGAATTTACTAAACTCGACTTAATGAGTATCATAATTTCATTTAGACCGTGAGAAGCTTTGCTAGCAACCATAGGTTACCTCCTCCAAGGGATTCTCGATCATCCAATAGAGACGTCTTAATTTAGTTGCACTTTTTGTTTTATGATGTTTGTTATTAAATTTTGAGTTATCTTATATTTTGAATGGCTGTGGCGGTGAATTTTATCTTGTTTAATTTTAGTTTTTTGTTTCGATTTTGACATGTAGGGTGACTTTAAGCATACAAGCAAGAAATAAGTGGTACGAAAGAAGTAAATACAATAACTTAAAAGCATACCTGTCGATTCTTCCCACTCGTCCACCTGAAAGGTTAGTTTTAGCAATATGTATATAATTTTAATAGGAATTTAAATTGCAGGAGTAGATGAAGGTATAACTAAATAACAAGTTTAATTTGTCCTTCAAAAAATCTGAGAAATTCCAAAGTGTTCGGAGGATGACCTTGAACCGCTTTAGAAATCCTCTAAAACGTTTCCAGTCCACTTTGAATTTATCAAATTGTTCTATTAATCGTCCCAAGATAGAATTAAAACTTAGCTACCTCAAGAATGATAAAATCAAATAGTCATTTAATATTTCATTTTGATAGTTATGTGAGTGGGTGCCCTATAGGGAAAATTCAAGGTTATTAACAAATTTAATACCTCAAATTAAAATAGGGCTTAAAATGTTTGAGAGTATTTATTAATTAACTGTGTTCATCTTTTCTAATTCTGATTAAGACAATTTCGCATATCAAGCCTAATTCATTATTAGTCCTCTTTTTATCTTCAATTTTTAAAGCGATTTAAAACCATTAAAATGTTAAATTAGAGTTTCCATCAAAATCAGACTTAGCAATTAATCACCATAATAGGCTTTAAATGAGTGAGTTATTATCTTCATAATTCAAGCCCAATACCTTAGGATCCTCTAATTGAATTGACCTCCAAATTATGATAATTAATAGAATTACAATCTTATTTTTATCATGGAACATGTGGCAAGTGGGTTTCTACCTTTTAACCAATTATATTTCAATCATCCAAAAAGTTCATTATAATCAATATTTTTACTCATTTTTCCTTTGATCAATCCTAAAATTTAATTGAGATATTAAAATTTCAAAATTACCATTTTGCCCCTAAGACTCTCCACTCCATAATTTATCAAATGAAACTTAACTGACTCAAAGAAACAAGTTTGAAGAAAAACCACAAGTAAACACTTGAGGAAATCTTGAAGGAAATAACAAGTGAACAATAAAAGCCGAAGTTGACCATAAGCATTTAGGTTCGGGTGGGCCAGAAACTATATATATATTTATATGCTCGAGAGATTTCAAAGACTACTATCGGTCGCCCGTATGTATAGAGTCTGATATTCAACTAGAAGGGTGTCTTACTGTACCAACTTAGGAGGGTACTCCTTAGACCGGTACTGGTTGACAAGTGGACAATCAAATTTACATTTAAAATTTATATTTTAGCATGCACATCAGTTTCATGCAGAAGAATGTATAGCAATTTTGTAGTTAAAATACTTTTAAAAATGTAGTATATGTTCTTATCATATATGTTTTTCTCAGTTTTGTAGAAATATGATTGTCCACGAGTCGATCACACCGTCGGGCGTAGGACTGCCGACAACCTAAGAGAGCAAGGGTGTCCAGCTAGTCTCATGTCAGTGAATAATATTATCATACTATGGTTCACTGGGCCCGATGTTGTAGGATAGAATATTATTCTGCTCTACCACCGGTGTGCTTTTGTCATCATTGCCCTACCCCAAAATGAACCATCCAACTTATAGCCTTGCTTGATGGTTTACATGTAGCAAAAGGCTAAATGTGCACACTTATGCTTCGTACATAAGTGTTTAAGTCCAACCAAGACACAAGAAAGAAAAAAATAAAAATAGGGGTGAAAGAAAGGAGGGATTGATCCACCCGAAAGGTCGAAAAGGTAACAAGGTGAATCAACCTCCAAAATAACGTCTAAAAACGATCGATGAAAAGACCCAAAAGTGTAGCCCAACAATTCATGAATCAACCCAATAAGGGTATCATCTTCTCCAATTTCGCAAACGGATCAACCAAAAAGGTATCATTTCCAAACAACCTTTTAAACAAGTTGAAACGAGTCTGAACCAATGTGACGACTATATTCATAGCCCGCAACACTTATGCCTCCACATATTCAATTTCTAAACTTAAATGTTGCATTCGACATCCGAATCCTTTCATGAATCAATTTTGAACATTTTCCAAATAATAGTTTGTGAGTTTTCAAACTACTCATGAATCGATTCACATCAATTTTATATTTCCCAAAAAACGTAGTTTTAAAAGCCTCCAAATTTCGCGAATCAAACAAAAGCCATGTAATTTTTTAAACAACTAATAGTTTGTGAGTTTTCAAACTACTCGTGAATCGATTCACATCAATTTTATATTTCCCTAAAAACGTAGTTTTAAAAGCCTCCAAATTTTGCGAATCAAACAAAAGCCATGTAATTTTTTAAACAATAACTCTCTAAGATCCAAAACCTTTCATAACTTAAAACCACTGCAATTTCAAACTTTCTCAAAATTACACACGTTCAAAGTTTTGAAACTATAAACATTTTAGATCTTCGAATTCAAAGTCGCAAAGCAAATTATATTCTCGAAATAACCAAGCTTTTGAAGTCTTTCCAAATTTCATAAAAGGGTGCAATGAACATTTCAGATGACACATATATATATCTCAATGCACCTCATTACATATGCATCAAATGCATAATTAAGCTCCTCGACTCTTCTTTTAAAACAAACCATGGCGATTTCAAATTCTTCAAAATACATTTGGCAAGATTTGCAGGTTCTAAAAAAAAATAAAACCGTGATGGTTTCATTTTTAAACAATCTTTATGTAGAGATTCTGAAGATCAAACACTGCCTATGTGAATAAGTGTGAAGCTAACAAGCTTGATGTACATCTCTCAAATTTCAGGTGCCTATGTAAATCACCAAAAAGAATGAACCACATAAATGCACAAGGAGAAGTTGGCCTCCTTGCAATAATGGATCTCACATAACAGTAAAGCTTCACGTATATAATGAAAATCCTCACACAAATGAGAGCATTTTAGAGAATTTACTCCTCGTAATGCACATGATACAAGACTAGCTCTTAACACATTATTACATTGCAGTTATAAAATTAGAGTGAAAGGCATGTAGAGACAAGAAAATAAAGCTCCAGCATTTGTGCCCAAAGAAGATTTTATGTATACCACTCAATTATCTTCTATTTATATAACTAACACTTTAAACTTCAACATAAAAAATATTTATTTCCCACTTTGAAAGAGTGACATTCGTGCCTTTTCGTGAACTGTTTAAAGAATTGAACATTGTGTGTGTGATTATAGGAATTCATGCAGGGGGAAATGTAGGTACAATAGAATCATGTGCTTTGCATGTAAATACCCATTCTCTCATTTAGCAATTCAGAAATTTATCCTGGAGTATTGAAGCACGCGGATCCGGAGGAAACACCTCATTTCATACATAAAGTAACGTGGTATGTGTGTGGAAGTTGAAGTTTGGTTGTTAAACATGTAAAAATATAAGAATTGGGTGGTATGTATGTAAAAGAAGGCAGAATCAATTTTTACATACACATATATCTTTTCTAATTTTATGCATAAAATATGTATTTCACTTCAAAAAGACAGGGCCATAGGAATGAAAAAATTTGTGCATGTGAGATGTACACAACATTGCGTACGTCAGAGAGATTATTTAGATGATATTGGAAGGTTATATTTGTGTTATGCCCCTGGCAAGAAGATGAAAATTATATGGTGTGTGAGCTAGCAAATTAGTATATGGAATTTTTGTATAAGATGCCGATTAGCAATCAAAACATGCAATATGAATACATAAGTTTAAGCTTAAAGCTTCAGAATGCCACTTCTTTGTGAGAATGATAAGAAATGAACTTTGCAGTGTATGACTCAACCCATGAACCTAAAGAGATAATCTCTAATTACAGGGAAATAAACACTTCGCGTCAAATATTTTCTACATGCCCTTTATGACTTTTAGATCCGTAGGAAACTTCAAAATCTCACATACATATATACACATATAGCGACTATTCCAAAAAAAAAAAAAAAAAACAAATAAGAAGAAAGCAAATTCCATAGAAAAAAAAAAAAAAACAAATAAGAAGAAAGCAAATTCCATAGATTCACCAAAAATTTGAAAATGTCTGATAAGTCAAAGCAAATTCCATAGACCCATTCACTAACAAGCTTGAATTTCCTTTGATAATCCATGTGAATTAATGTAAATATTAATGAGAAAAACTCTGTAATCAAATCAGGCACAATTGAGAAACTTTTGTTTAAAGCCAAGTTTTTCGTGAAATCCTCAGGGAACAAAACTTGCCTTCTCTTTCCTCTTTTTTTATAAGCCATTTCTTTTTTTTTCAATATAAAATCAAATGAAAGAAGCATCATGAGGAAAAAAAATGAGGAGAAAAGTGAGGGGAAGAAGTTACCCCTTGAGGCAGAATCAAAGAAAATGCAATAAGCCCCAGCAACACCTCCCCCTCTCAAAGAAGAATTTGGCCTGCCTTAAGGAACTCCCCAAATGGGGATTTTATAGCAAAAAATCAAGGGAGGAGCTCACCTGGACTCACCCAAGGGTGAGCCAAACACAAGAGGCGGAGCCTGTTGCCGCGAGGTGAGGTAGGGCGGCTGTGCAGAGGTAGGTCATCGAGTGCTGAGGCAGGGCATCAAGTGCCTTGGTTGGGGAGCTTACCCAAAGAGGAAATCAGAGTGAAATCCACAAGGTTTAGGGAAGGCGATTTGCAGGAGGTAGGTGCTTTGGTTGTGGCGTGAGATGGGATGGAAGCCAGAGAGGGACCTCGGCCGAAGCTTCGCGAGGAAGGAGAAGGGAGGGCTCATGATCATCTTGCATGCGACAGAGGAGATTCAGGAGCAGCCCTGACTCGCAATAGAGGTGAAACGGTAGCAGATGTTTTGCAAATGGAAGGGGAAGAGACGTGAGCCAGTTTAGGGATTTAAGGTTTGTTTGGGGCAGCTGCAGCTTATCTAGCTTCTGTTGATAAGCAGCTTATCCTGATAATCTGCTGATGAGCAGCTGATCCGGATAAGCTATCTGGCTGTTTGGTTGGCGCTTATGGAAAACAACTGATTGTGAAAAATTGACCATTTTGCCCCTGTTCTGAATAAGCAGTTTAGCTGTTTGGTTAGTGCGTTTTGTAAACAGCTTATTTG